>NW_018128046.1:1884041-1889155 GCF_001952655.1 Monopterus albus
TATACTGGCAGTCATAAACCAAAAATACAGGTAAATGATCACTAATATCATTTATAAGTAATCCACTAGACATTTTGCTATCAATATCATTAGTAAATATATTATCTATTAGTGTTGCATGCTGGGTTGTTACTCTACTTGGTTTTGTAATTTTTTGGTATAAACTGCATCTATATAATGTATTAATAAACTCCTCAGTTCCTGTGTGCTTGTTAGGATTCAACAAGTCTATATTAAAGTCGCCACATAAGAGCATTAATTTATGACTTATTGACGAGTAATTTTCTTCCAGCCAGTCATTAAATTTTTCTATACTGGCTCCAGGTGCTCTGTAGATACAGCTTATTACAACATTCTTCTTTTTTTTCCAAAATTAGTTCTACAGTCACATATTCGAGTAAATTATCAACTACCCTTGACATTTTGTCTACATTCTTGTAACAAATGTTTTTATCTATGTACAAGGCCACACCACCTCCCATCTTATTCTCTCTGTTTGTGCATACCAAGTCATAGCCATCAAGGTCAAAATCCATTCCCCTTACATTATTAATCCATGTTTCAGAAATAGCAATTATATTAAAAGAATGTGTAAGACTACTAAGATAATGTTTTATACTCTGAAAGTTTGCGTATAAACTTCTGCTATTAAAGTGAATTAGTGATAATTTGTTTTCAGTCTTGACATTGTTGTTAAACTGCTCATCCGTTAATACTTGCAGTTATTTTCAGAGTTCTTAAAAAAAGTTTTTTTCAGGGTCAAAATCTTCGTCCGGTTCATGATAATGAATTTCAGTATTTCCAATAGTGTTCAGTTCCAACTCCAGTCCCTCAAAAACTATTAACTTCTGTAACAAATCACTTGCCTCATTCCGTACATGGGTCATGCTTGTTGTTGTTGGTTCCAACGCTCATCTGCCATCACAGATATCAATATACCTGCGTGTTTCCCTACCCTATCTATGGCACTCTGCCCCCAAACTCACTGGTTCCTACTGAAGATGTAAATGTTCAAAAATGGCTCACAGATATTTAGTCTCAGTTGTTTTTTTTACAAATGTTGTCCTAAAAGAGCAAATGTTTTTGGCAAATGTTTAAGAGAATGAATTATTAGCAATAATTAAGAGAACTGTTGCTATTGTAAAATGAATTTCTCCTTTAGGTTTCAGTTTTTCACCTGCCATGGGCCCAGTGATGACACATCACCTGGGTGTCGTTTTGGCAGTGAAATGAGTCAGCAGCCTTATTGGGAAACATTAAGATGCGAGTCAGACGAGGTTAAAAATCACATTTTTATGTTACCTCAGCGCAGCAGTTGACTGTCTGGCTCGCTGCCTCTCCTTTCCCTATCGAAACCACTGTCTATTACCCAACCTGAGCAACAATGAGGACTAATCACAGTTAATGCTGCAGTGATTAGGTACAGAGCCGCATGATGAGTCACATTCAGACAGACACAATTGAAAGCAAGAGGGATTTCAAGTGTTGTGTGCGTTGCCGTTACAAACACAAGAGAGAACAGCCGAGGCAGACAGACTGAAAGACAGGCAGCGACAGGCTGACAAACACTTACACAAACATGCCACACACCACACATGCAGTGGCCCTTCGAGAAATATGCAATAATGCAAAAAAAAAAGCATGAAACTGTCACAATTTTAGCAGGTTGTTATAAATCACATTCAATTGCTACACACGCACACACAACAGTCATGAGTCCAGGACTAAGTTAATCAGTCAGGGACATCACCCATTATGTTAACACCTTTCTTAGGTCTTTCTTACCTTCTTGTTTCCCTAGTCCATGTGGAGTATGGTAACCAAGAATATCCACTGGTTCAGCAAACTGAACTCTGAACCCTTCATGAATACTTAAAGAATAACTTGATACAAGGAGTCTGAAATGTCTTGACTGTTGACAACAGTCTCTTTTTTGATGGATGTGTATGAGTCTTTCTGGGCCATGGTGCACCACCTGAATTTCAGCCAAGTCTCAACAGTTTGTGACAAAGAGTAAAGTTCTGTCATCATTCCTCACAGATATTAAACGCGCAATACATTTTGTTTATTAACATAAAATGTTTAACTACTAACTGCAGCCTTTCATACAGATTGCGTACAAGCATTTTGTTACAGAAAGTGGGGAGCCAACATTGTGACAGAAGGATCGGTGTGGTTTTCATGTGTCGCGTGCCATTATAGTGTAGGTGATACTTGAAGCTCCATTCTGTCTCAGCCACTGGAAATGATGATATCATGTCAAAGTATAAAAAATTATTCAGTGCACATGGTATTTGTGTAATTGTTTTCATGATGATGGTAAGCAGATATGGAAAGCAAATGTAAAATTCAGGCTTGGGAGTGCAAAGAAGTACAAGTCCCCAGAGCTTGTAAGTAAAAGCATAACCAACATTAAAGACAACTTGAACCAAATGCACCCTTAATGATAGAGCGGGTGAGAGAGTGAGAGAGGCGAGGCTGTCATAGATCATGTGCAACAATCACTTACAGCAGAGTGAAGCCCACACAGTCAGAAAAACCCCAGACAAACACGCCTGTGCACACACACACACACACACACACCCATAACCCGATCTACACACAGAAACTCGCACACAAACATCTGCAAACACAAAACAAGTCTGCTCACATGCATGCAACACACAGACTCAAGTGTGTGCACATACGCACAAAGGCATGTTTGCATACATACAGACGAAGACGCACCACATCACGTGTGGGAGCCACTGACTGGTTTTTAAAAGAGCTCTTTTTGGAAGAATAGAGCTAATTTACAAGAACAACCTGAAACTTGCAGCTGGTCACTTCTACCAGATCTTTTGGTCAGTTAACAGAAAAAGAAAAACAACAGTTAAAGAAAAACAAAAGGGCCATCAAAAAATCCTGAGCACATCTGTCATATTTTCTTACCTGGCTGTGCTAATTTATCGTGAACATTAATTTAAAGAAGATCTATTTTGTTGCTTCTTGCTGCTTTCCTGCAGAACATGTCTCCAACATACAACACTTTTAGATGATTTTCAAATAGCTTAACTAGTTTTAAATATGTTGCTAGAGTTTTCAACACAGATTTGGGTCATTAATAATGGAAGAGTCTACTCTCAGGTCCTAATGTTACTCTTGATAAATTCTTCATTGAATTACAGTACATTCATTTGGCAGACACTTTTGTCTAATGTGACTTACACTCACTACATTCAACATCCTGGGAACAAGAACTAATTATCATCAACATTCTGTTGCACATCCTTCTCAAGCAAACACCTAAAATCATGCTCTGAGATTACAGTACAAGTGTTTAGGGTTGTGTTATTTTCTTTTGGAACTGAGTTTTTATTACAGTAGATGCTAACATGGAGTATTGAGATGTCTTAAAGGGTGTGGTTTTAGCCTGCAGGAAAAAATATGTAATGACTCTGCTGCTCCTGACAGAGTCTTGACCACCAAAATGAATGGTGACAGGATCCTCAGAGTGATGGAGCAGCTAGTTACCCAGAGACTCCAGGAGCATGATGCTCATGTTGAAGTGTACGGTTTGATCATGGAAGCCAGTGTAGCAAATGGAAAAAAGGGCATCCAGGTTCAAAGTTTCCTTTCCCTGAAGGACTACGAACTCAGTATGAGCTGAGCTTTAGGTAGTATTTGTGTCAGTTAAGGGGAACAACAAAAATAGTGGGCTGTCATCAGCATAAGAGCAGTAGGAGAAGCCTTTGAGTTATATGCAGATCAAGCCAGACAACACTGTGCATGGTAAATGTAGAAAAAACTGATGCCTGTTGTCTTCTACTGGTGGCTTGTTAGACCATGTCCATTTCCAGTAAATACAAGCAAACATGTCTCAGCTTGTCTATTCTGTCTTTGCATATATTTTGTGTATCACCTGACTTGTGTCCCAGTTGTATGAAACAGTAGCCTTGTGAGTCAGACAGGCAGACAGATGAACATGTGGAAGTAACTGACCTGGATCCAAAAAGGGACTTTCCACTTCTTCCCTTCCTCCCTCACTCCTTCCTCCTCTATCCCCCAAAAAAGTATTTCTGCTTTTCTGGCAGATAGGGAAGAGTGAGACGAAAGTTGGGGAAAAGAAGGTAGTAAAGATAAAGGTGAGGGTTGAGAGTTTTCCAGTACTTGTTTTTATTGTCTATTAATATAATGTCTTTGTAGTTGATGATGACTTTTCCATCTGGAAACAATCTAACAAAATAAATGCATGTCGAACACATTAAGCTGTCTTTTTGTTTTGTGAGTCATTTGTAAAGTTTCCTCCTTTTCTTTAAATTACAATGATATGTCAACAGAATTCTGGACTGACTCTAAAATGTAGGATTTTCATTTTCAATCTGCACTCTGCTCTACCTTCAACATTCCTCTTTTTTCCCCTGATCTTCCTGTCTCCTCTCATTTTCCCGGGCTGTATAGTCGTCATGAGGGTCAATACAGGGAAGAGTTGTAGGTGCTGACCCCAGCTATCAGCACAGTAAAGAAAGTCACTTTCGGCTTTTCCCGTTTAGGGGTCGCCACAGTGAATTGTCACACTGACGACTCGCATGTTGACATTTGGCACGTGTTTTATGCCGTACGCCCTTCTTGACGCAACCTGGATTCAAACCCAGGGTGCCGTGGCAAGAACACTGTGCCTTAACCACTAGCCTGCACAGTAAACATTAAAAAAATCCTTTGCTCTCTGTGCATTGCTGTTTCTGAAAGCAGTTTACACTCCATTAAATACAATTCTAAAAAAGGGTGACCTGGTGGTTTAATGATCTTATTTTGCATTTCAAATTTTAGGCCTACTGTAATTTTTGCCTTGTGAAGTTAACTAGGAAAAATGTTTGAGAGGTTTGTTATGTCTCTGGACCAAGTTTGGAAGAAAAGGAACTGAGTATATCTGCATTTGTTATTGTACAAACTGATATACTTGCGGTGACCGGTGACCGCAAGTATGTCACCGGTTCTGTTCATTATTTTTATGGACAGAATTTCTAGGCGCAGCCAGGGGCCGGAGGGAGTCCGGTTTGGGGACCACAGGATCTCGTCTCTGCTTTTTGCAGACGACGTTGTCCTGTTGGCCCCATCAAACCAGGACCTCCAGC
>NW_018128046.1:1889669-1896593 GCF_001952655.1 Monopterus albus
TTCCCCCGGAGGAGCTGGAGGAAGTGTCTGGAGAGAGGGAAGTCTGGGCATCTTTGCTTAGACTGCTGCCCCCGCGACCCGGTCCCAGATAAGCGGAAGAAAATGGATGGATGGATGATATACTTGCTGTATTCTTCTTGAGAATTAATACATATATTTCTTGATCTTGTATTGCGGTGTGTATAAGAGAACTTGGATTAGTGTTACAATTAGATATTGGTATTTATACCCTTTTATCTGACTTAAATGACTAAACTTTTGTCATGGCAATATCAGTATGGCAGCCCAGATAATTAATACAGGCACATCACCTGAGGCAAATAACACACTTTGAATGCATTATACAGATGGAAGTACTGGGGTGGCTGGGCTATGCCAGTACAGAGAGCGAGTGTGATCACTCTGCTGCTTTTTATGCACATTGACACTGGACAATGATATGGCCTGGTGTATCAAGACATAGCCAGTGTGACTTACAGAGAACAAAGCCAGTGTGTGTTCATCTTCAGCTCTCAAACAGCCACTTGAAGTGAGGACTGGACAATATGTCCTTGCTTTCCAAGATGTCCTCACTGAGGTCTTGAACTGGTCCTCCCAGAGAAGTACAAGAGCACAAACACACACTCATAGATGTATCTACACAATACTACCAGTGTGCTGTCTGAGACCTTGGGGGCTCTGTTACAGTGGTGACTAAAACATCTTCAGACTGTCTATGAGTTTGACGTGACAAAGTCCATCCTGCTAAATGGTAAAATGAGCTTTAACGATGTCAAAAGACAAAGAGGCAGAACAGAGGAGCTGTGAGGTTGAGTAGAGATGGCAGCGGTGAAGTGGAGGAAACCACACACACACAGACACAGACACACACATTGCTAACACTGATGTGGTGAACATAAAACTCTGTCACGTGTCCAAATACACAAACAATACATAAAGCATATAGACATAGAGACAGTACATAGAGAAACCATTCACTTTAGATAGTGTTACACAGTTGACACTTTACACACTCATGAACACACAGCTGAAAAGACTACATGCAAATACATCATGACATTCACATACAGAAATGCAAAACTGCATTTTGAAAATTTCCATCTTAACAAGAAGCTGTTCATTCTCTGAAAACAAATGTGCATCATGTGAAGTCTTGTGCTTGTTGCCCTCACTGGGAGGAGGTGGCAGTATGGCTAAGGGTAAACTGTGAGGTGAGCCTTTAATGCTGGTTATTGTCTGATGTAAAGGACACATGAGGATGAATGAGATCCTGCTCATCTTTTCCTCTTTCCTGAAGTTCTCTTGTCACTGAAGTGCAGCGACAGAGCTTCAGAGAATGAAAACAGGCTTCAGGGGCAGACAGACTTCTATTGTTTCTGGACTTTTCTGAAATAAAGGACAACATTATGTTTTTTTTTTCTTCTGGAACCAATAGCACATGGAAAAAAAAGTCACTGAGCTGTCTATCCAACTTGACAGCCATCTCTCTAATTTGTTCCTGTTATCTTATTTATTGCCATTTATTCCATTTTGTAAATCTTTTTCCTTTCGGTAATTTATCAACTTGGTGTTTCTACATTTTACTTTTGTTTTATTCTTTTCACTCAGTTACTCATACGCGTATGAACAGATATTCTTATGGCTCATACAGGATATTCTTACTGTGTGTGATATGCACAAGCAAATTAAGACAACTTGTAAATGAAACACATGTGATCACTGCAGTACTAAGGCAACATTATTGTTCATTGAAAGTGCTTATCGAGTGGTTGGATAGGAATGTCCACTACAAACATTTACAGTATGTCACTGGAAGTGGGGAGACTTTCCAAAAATAAAAAAATGACACTCACTCACTTCATCCTTCACTATAAACTGACCCAGCTCACTGTGCCTGCCCCCACCTGTCAGTGGATCACCAGCTTTCTGACAGACAGGAAGCAGTAGGTGAGGCTGGGAAACACCACATCCAGCACCGAGCCTATCAGCACAGGCACCCTGCCAGGGATGTGTGCTCTTCCTGGTGCTGTTCTCCCTCTACACCAATGACTGCACCTCAGAGAGCCCCTCTGTTAAACTCCTAAAGCTTGTAGATGACACAACAGTCATTGGTCTCATGCGTGACAGTGACAAGTCAGCCTACAGACATGAGGCTGAACAGCTGCTCCTGTGGTGTGGTCCTGGAGCTGAACATGCTCAAACAGTGGAGATGATAGTGGACATCAGGAGGAGCCATTCCCCACCACCACCACCACCATACTCAGCAGTAGAGTCCTTCAAGGTTTCTCTTTCAGTTACGTTCATCCAACAGACAATTTATGATAACTCATGTCCACTGACTGATCAACATTTTTGCTTTTCCTCTGGATTTTTCCAGTAACAGTGTTGAAGGGTCATGAGAGATGACACATTTTTATCATTGTGTTTGATATTAATGCTGGTGGGAAGTTTGTGCAGCAAGCATAGATTGTATGTTTCATAATTTTTTCTCACTTCTTAATGTTTATCATTTTGTCTCCTTAGTCATAAATCTATTTTAGTTATTTTCATGTTATTTTCAGATTTTTTAAATACATTTTATTTATGTTTTTAGACTTTTATCCTAAGTCAAAATTTGGTCCCACACTGTGCCTGTTATGTCTCCATGTTTTGTATCTCTGTCTCCTTCTCTCTGGGTGGTCTGTGGTCCAGTAGCCTCCTCTTCTCCTCCTTCCAGTGGTGGTATGAGGGTGTTTTTTGGAGGGGGGATAGTGGGGTACATGCACTGGAGGGACAGTTATTTCCTTACCCACTCTTTTCTACCCTTATTTAGGCCTCACTTCCTCCTCTCCTGTTGTTCCTGAGCCATAAAGAATATAACATGCCCACACACCAGCACTGATACTCACATGGCCCCCCACCAACCCCCAACTCCTCCAAAACAATAAAAGTTTAGGGGTTAACCACTGAAACCTAATGACTGCTAACACCCCTGCCTCCCCACTATCACACACACATATATACACACACATACTGTGCCACCCCTGCTCAGCTCTGTGTATGTAAACAGTGGTTGCTCATGGGCAGAATGAGAGACAACAAGGCATGCAAATACACATATATACAATACAGTCACATTCACCTACATTGATGCACACAGAAACAGACTGTATACAACACAGACATATACATACCACACACAGAGAATGTCTTCAGCATCACCATCAAAGAGCTACACGTTGCTTCCTCTCCTCCATATCATCCTTTTCTCTGGTCTGGTAGCCATTTTACAATCAATAGCCCATTTGTGTTGAAGAGGGATTTTCTCCCTTAAATCTGGCAACGACAGCAGCCAAGGAGTCCTGTGGAGGCCTAAAAAAGGAGAAAGCAGTAAGCAATTGGCATGTGGTGTGCACACTAGTGTCAACTTCCTTTTTATCTTTTCTAAGATGTAGATCGAGAAACAGACAAATTTGGGCGAGGTGGTGTGGGTTTAAATCACTCTCACATGGCTCCTTGGTAGTTTGTTGTTAATCCCACACTAAGAGGTGGCTGAAGGCAAAGTGTTGCTTGTTCAGATTCACTGCAGCACCAGTCAGTCCAGATCTGTGTCTTACAGGCAGCAGGCTGACAACATGAAACTTCACCTGTGCACATATAGTGATACAATCATTCATACTACTGATGTGAAACATACAGAAAATGTTGCTAGGGAAGATCTCTGAAAACTGCACATCCCTGTGTCAACCATGTTTCTTAGGAAAATGGTACAGTACTAGGTGTACCAATTCTATCTTCCAGAGACTTTACCAAGTCTAGCAGTCACAGAGGTGCAGCAAGGGTAGGACAACTCTGACCTTTCATATCATCAAAATATGAAAATAAAAACCACTTGGATGAAAGTATTAACAGTGCACTGTACAGGAGTTGTCCCATCAGAAATCTACTTTGCAGATAATACTGCCCAGTGTAAGCAGCGGTCTTTACAGAAGTCTACAGGGCAGCATCAGGATGTTTTTAATCACAGTTTAAGGATGATGATGTAAATTTGTTGGTGAGTCTGGCAGCTGGCTCTAGAGCAATCTTTCTTATTAACTACAGTTGCTGTGATGCTCAGTAAAGTGAACTACTGAGTGGGAAGCCAAGCCATATTCTCTGCCTTATTACATCAGCCATCAACAGCTTGGAGAAATGAACAGTGATCATCATGAAAAATGATTAACAAGAAACAACCATACATTTGCAATCTGTGGTGATTATTTCCCAATTCCTCCCCTGCCTTCACACACACACCACTGTGTTTTCATTCCTTGTGGGGACTTTACATTGACTTACATTCACTTTCTGTAGGCAACCACTACTTGCCTAACCCTAACTCTGACCCTAACACTTAACCTAACACCTACCTTTAAACCATGTTTCCACCCTAAAATTCAGTGATTTCCTTGTGGGGACTCAGTCACTCACTTAATGTGAGTATGTTAACAGGTTTCGGTCCCCATAATGTAAGTAATACAAAGGCACACACACCAACACACACATACACACATTAAGTCTAACAGAGCAGCTGCTAAGGAATTTCTTCATTTGCCTCTCACAGTTTAACCAATCTGTATCAGTGAAGCGTTTCACAATGAGGATTGGACTCAGAAGATTAGCATGAATTTAGCATTTAGCTTAATTAGCAGTTAGCAAGTCATAGGCCAAAACCACCCTAATGACTCATTGTCCATCTGAAGTCATTACATGAATTCAGCTTGATTAGCAACTAGCATTAGCTGTACCAGAAACTCATAAATCAACCCAGTTTGCAAAATATTAGCTTAACTGATGAACACAGATGAGGATGTATTTTTTGTTTTACAACCTCAAGATGCAAAATTTTCAGTCTTTTACATTAAAATATGCTGGCCATCTAGAGTATGTGGAGTTAGCATTTAAGGTACTGCTATTGTTCTTAGGGACCTAGGCATCCTTTGTCTTCTGCAGTAGACAGTTTCCCATAGAAACAGCAAAATATGTACAAAAATAATAATGCTCCGTGACTAATCATAGCAGTAATGCTAGACAGCACTACCATACTGACAGTGAGTCACTGATGCCTTCTGCTTTTTTGCAGTTTGGGAGAGTGTGAGAAAGAAAAAGGCAAAAAAATACAACTCTGGTTACTTCAGTTTGTCTGCATGAGAATAACGTCACTGAAAACAGTTCCTCCTTATTCTCACGCAAAAGTGGACAACTGACCCACTTCCTGTGAATCCTGTGCAGGAAGCAGCGAGAGGCCAGCAATGTTTGTGTAAGTGGGGTCTCTGTATGTCAACACTGAAATCAGTCTTGTACTGTCTGCTGTGTCTTCACTCACTTTCAACATGATGTTAGCCAAGCTGCTAGCCAAGCTGCAGCCACGTCAAGCTGAAGCCACTTTTCACTTTTGCATAATGTTTGTCAATCACTTCCCCTCTGGCTTTTTGTTTGCTGCTTAAGAGCCAACTCATCAACAACGGTTTGATTGCAATCCTGCACCTGATATGACTCCAAAATGAGAAACAATTTTATTGAATGCAAATGCCTCACCTGACCTTATGTAAAGTTAATGCTTCCCAGTAAACTCTGGTGATCAGTGTTTTTGTAGCAGGAAACAGCCATTAGATGAGTGGGGACACAAATTCTCAGTTCAAATCACTTTAAATTGGTCTGCTCCTTTTCCAAAAAGTGTTGTTTGGTGAAAATCAGTAGCAACTAAATATACTGATTGTCATTTGGAGAACTGGGGCTGATCACAACTGATGTGTCAGTCACAATACTGTCAGATGTATCTCATCGTGATAACAGCTGTGTGGTCCAGTGTTTACACCACTGCTCTGCTCTCATTGTTCCTGTGACTGTTTACCAACCACACTGCCACGTACTGTTATTGTACACTCCTGAATGTATATTCTTATGTGTCATGCACAGTCTTCTGTCTATCTTATGCACTACGTTATTATTTTGAACTGAATGTGTGGTCCTGTCACTGCTGCACATGTTTCCGGCATAGTCCTACATAGCTCATGTAACTCTGAGTGGAATTCATCCATGAACCATTGGACCCTGTTTTAAAAAAATGAGACCTGTGAAATACTCATAAATAAATAAAGTAAGCTGGCATTGCTGATGTGCAGTGACACTAGAAGGTTGTTTTCACATTCATCTGCCTCTGTGCTCAGAATAATCTGTGCACATGCCAGCAGAATTTCTCTGAACCTTATCAAGTTGATCTTGTGTCGAGAAGTAGAAAGAATGGACATCACTTTAGAATTTTTAATCTTTAACAATATTATTTAACCTTTTGTCATGAAACACCAAGTTATTTAGAGCAGCATATTTGTATGTCCAAAAATATATTTGGAAGGAGTCTTTAGGTTTACAAACATACTTATACTGCAGTTTACTCACTGTATGAGAATGTTGTACATATCAGACTTTATTGTCTTTATTCCCTGAATGGTCTATGATACAGGTAGAGACTGGTTAGACTGCATCACCAAGAATAATCCAGAATTAATAAATTCAATTACACTTTTATCAGAATCTGTTTTATCAGCTTTGCTTTTGAGTATAACTGCAAGTTGTCATTATAATTCAGATGACTGTGTTTGTTTCACCATGAGAACTTAGGTTGATCTGTCCTATGGAGCTCAGAGTCAGTCAGGCAAAATTGTTATTGTGTCAGTATTAATGAACTGTCTCTTCTCTTTATTCCTCTTCCTCATGTTTCTCATATGTTCGTTCGGCACACAAGAGTCTGCTGGAAGATGAAGTGAAAGTGTGTTGAAAGTGAATGTTTTCGCTCATTCTGTCAGATACACAGGAAGCCAAGAGAGGCAGTGGTCTGAACAGGGGAAGTCAGTGTGTGTGTGTGTGTGTGTGTGTGTGTGTGTGTGTATGCGCGTGCTGACTGAACCC
>NW_018128046.1:1896658-1907646 GCF_001952655.1 Monopterus albus
TAATCATGCTGCTTCAGCAGCATGGGTGACAGAAAATCAATAGACATAATTTCAATACTTATATTATATGTCAGAAAACTATAGATAAACCATGGCAAATTGCTTCATGTGATTTTGGAAGATAACAGTGCAAACCACAGATCAGATTGTTCTGAGTAAAGTCATAGTGAATGACATTTTGAGTATTAATTTGATGTATTTTCTGTGGAAGATACAAAGACGAGAAAACTGACCACAAATGTGTGATGGTTGTATTAGTTGGTACAGCATGAGTTCTGCTTTCAGCAAAAGAAAAATAAAAGGATTTCCAAAGAATGGACATTTTCATATTCAAAATGAAAGGCAGCAAGAAATCTGAGGATAATACTGGAATTTGCTCTGCTTAAAATGAAATTCTAAAAATATTTTTTTTAAAACAAGTGAATAGGATGATATTTGTTTGAGTGTCTTTTTATTGTAACGTGTGTAAAAAAAAAAAAAAATACACATTTAAAAACATGGCAAAAACAAAACTAACTTGGAAAATGGTTTAAAATCTTTCATATCCACAGTTTGTCTGCAGACAATTGCCTGTTCTTATTAAGGGCACTTGTTTACTGCTAGTTTAGAGTGAACCTCAACACATTCCATCATGTCATGAACACCTAAACATGAAACCTTGTCACCTGACTGCACTTGCATTGTAATAATCGTCTGAATTTGGCATATTTCAAATATTTCTGTACCTATTAATAGAAACACTTTGCCTGAGGCTCATTTCCTCTTGCTAAAATCCAAGCAATCCAAACAATTAGGTCAGCTCAAAACTTTTTTTTACATTTAATTTTAGCAAAGCTGCAGCTATTTATATCCTGTTTATTGGCTTGACATCACATGTGTTTCAGTTTTGCTCCAAAAACCCCACTTCCTCTTCCACCGTATGTTTCTGAGCTGCAAAGACATAAGTACATATGTGTGATGTGTTTGTTGTGGTCCCATTTATTGCACTCAGTGTTTCCAGTAAAGCATGGCAATGACTCAGCTAATGCTCCTGTTTCTCCCTTTCTTTTTGTGATAGATAATTAAATTTGACATCAATATAACCACATATGCAAGTTATTTTATTTTACAAGTTATGTCTAGAAATAGTGTTTGTTCTTTTGGATAATCCACAGACTTCATTGTCTACATTTCTGAGAAAGCCATTGACAGGTTTGTAGACTGTTTCTGTCTGCAACTGATCATTTTAAATAATCAGCTTACTAATTCTCGCAGTTCATTTCATTTGGCTCCTGGTGTCTTTACAAATTCTTATGGGTTAAATGCAACTTCTTGGCCAAATTTAAATAATTTTCAGTTTAACTTGACATATTTAGAATCAATTCCAGTCTGTTTCTATCTGCTCAGTGCATTTTACTACCTTTCTATTTCATCATCATGGGTCTTGTTTTAGTCATCATTTCTATCAGATATTAACTTGGTGAATGAAATATCATCCTAAGTGACAAATTATTTTATCTGGAGTAAAAACTAAACATTAACACACATAAAATGACAATAGATGCACAAATACAATAAGTGGCTGTTGTGCATAATCTGATGGACACTAACAACAACAATTAACAATTAAAATACTCTTGACTCACCTTCCAAAGTTACTGAGTCTAATGTTAACCTATCTCCTCTAGCCAGGACCAATGTCGAGGGGGCAGCAGGGGCTTCTCTGTTGTTGTTCCCACCCTTCAGAATTTTCTCCCAAAACACATTTCACCTGGCCTTGGAACATCTGGGAATCCCACCAGAAGAGCTGGAAAATGTTGCTGGGGAGAGGAACATCTGGACTACCTTGTTGAACCTGTTGCCACTGTGACCCAATCTTGGATACGTCAGGGATGGCAAGTAAGGCTGCCAATAGTGTCTATGTTGAACTCAATTATAAAGCCCGATGAGACAAAGTAGAGGATAGTCTTTTTTACCGGCCACCACAAATCAGAGACAGTACAAAAATCCAGAACCACAATCAAGTCATTTATAACAGTCCAGGGTCAAAACTGGCAAACACACAACAGAGATATCCACATTCGAGAGGTCAGAGAGGAAACATCCAAGGGTCGTTACACAGCAGGCAATCAGTATCTGGGGGGAATAAAGCAAAGTTTGGTGGTCAAAAGGGCAAGCCAGATTCAGAGCTAGAATATCAGGTACAAGAAAACACTGGAAAGTCAGAGCGGGAGTCTAGAACAATCTGGCAGCGTCTCACAGAGTGACACGTTGCTATTTACTGTCATGAGGAGGTGTGGGTAATGAGAGGCAGGTGAAACCAAAGTACTGTAGGTAACAAAAAAAACCTCCGTGGGAGTCAGGGTGAGCTGGTGACAGGAAGTAATGTCAAAGTAACAGCATGAGGCCGGAAGCAGTGGGGCAGAATCATGACAGGATAAGTGGAAGAAAATGGATGGATGGGACACATTTGAGACTGCAGCAACCGGTCTACTGTCATAAAACTGCTCAAAACCCACCTTTTCAAGAAAGCTTTTAAATTTTAACTAAAATAATGCTAACATTTTATGTTTTTAAGATTTTATTCAGGATTTTTGTTGGATTTTCTGTGACTATTTTTTCTTTGTTTTATGTGAAGTGTCTGAGAATCTTGAAAAGAGCTATATAAATAAAATGTATTATTAAAATAACGATGAATATTTACACATTTATCTTGGTGAGTAAAACGGTACAACTGATGGAAATTGTATTTAAAAAAAAAACATAAAAAATACTACAAATTAAGTGTTTAAAATTTTGCTTTGGTTTTATATTTAGCTTAAAGATTTGGTTCTAAAATGGTACAAATTTGTAATAAGGAAAAATCTTTCTGATATTGATTGCTCAATAATGTAAAAAAAAATCCAGACCATAGTGTGCAGGGTCTATTTTTAATATGAAAGCTTTTAAAACACTTCCTCGGTACTGCAAAAAGCAGGTTGTCATGACAGCATGTCCAAATTTGTCCTGAGCTTCAGTTTATTAGTGACTGAGGGGGTGATTAATTTTCACTTCAGCTGTGACTCATTACACACTCTTGTATAATACCCTCAGTGCTTTTTCCCATAATTCACGGTCTGGTGATGATCGTACTTCCAGTCGACTAAAGTGCATGTCAACATTAGGAGTTTTTCACTTGTGTTCTTCTATGGTGACTTGTTTGCAGATGGGTCTTGGCCAACACCATCGGTTAGTGACTAATGGATACAAACACACAGACATACTTAAGGTGACATATAAACATAACCACACTTCTGTCTTTTTCGTAAGTCAGACTGACTAATATATAGGAGTGGAAAGATCCAAATATAATGCTGACGTCCTTATGGTGCACTTATGCGTGCAATAGTCACCAAACCAACACATAGTCTACTTTTTACCAGATGCAATCACACACCAAACATAAGAAATAAACATTTGCTCTGCTCTACATCATAGTACATGTACATGCTTTCAAAGAACTTATGGTGTCATCGGACAATATATCTGATGGCAGTTAACACATGTAAACACAGGCTGTGTTTACATGTGTTAGTGTGGGCCACTATTAAGAAACAGCTGAAAGTTCTGTTACGCAGTCTATGTTGTGGACATTTTTTGTGGGTGTGTGTGCACGTGTCTTTCCAAAGCAAAGGGAACTGAAAGCCAAGTGGGCAAGTTTATCCCAAATATGGACATGTAACAGTCACTGCCAGCTGACAGACACACAATCATTCATTGTGGTTCTTTTTTCTGTTTCTAAGTATCTTTTAGTGAGTTTGCTTTTAGTTCTGTGCAGACTTATCACTGGATTCCTGGAAGATCATAAATGTAGTATGAGTGAACCCTCAAGAAAAACTGGGGAAATCAGAAGACCTTCCAGCATGTTTCAAACCTTCTTCATATGAGATGGTTTTGAGTCAAAGTGGAATGAAAATCAGAACTTTGGAACCCTGAAATTGTCAGCTTCAGTTTTAATCATTGGATTACATTCCTTTAAATAGAAGCATCATTACACTACTGTAGGTATTCATTAAATGACCACACACACATTTATACTGTATGTCTGTCTCTGTAAGGACGCTCATTGACATAAAGCATTCCCTGACCCTAAACTAAACCTGATTTTAACCTGAACATTGACACCAAGTCTTAATCCTAGAACAATCCTTTGAAGGAGAGTCAGAAAGTGAGGACGTGCCAAACTGTCCTCACTTTAGTGGTTTAGAACTGGTCCTCATAATGCGTAGTCATAAACACCCACACACACACACACGTCTTCTGTCATGATGTTATCTTTTATGCCTGTTTTCATGACAATGCTCCCAATATCCTCTCTGTCTCTGTCGCAGATAAAAGGCTTCAGTGTAACTTGAGGAACTAAAGATTCACTCACACACACTCTATAGTCATTGTCGGTAACGTGTGTGTGTGTGTGTGTGTGTGTGTGTGTGTCTTTGAAAGACCTTGATACATACAGAATTCACATGCACATATTTGGTGGTTTCTGGTCTTTGAATGTGTGAATGTATGTGCGTTAAACATACAAACATTCTTCTTAGAAGTTAGTTATGTGTGTGCATCTTTCCATGGTTGTGTGGAAAAATGTAATTCAGTGCTATATTTATGAGGATATTGTAGCTGGTCCTCACATCTTCCAAGATCTCCTGAGCGCTATAGCAGTCCAGAAGGAGATGCTGTTTCATCTTCATTACAGTAAATCGCAGGACATTCTTTTGTGCTACAAAACACTGTTAATGCTCTGATATGAATAAAAGTTCATGACAATAGCTACACCTGTGTAGCCGGTTTTATTTATATTCAAAATTAGATCTCACAGAGAAAGTTAAAGGCAACAGAAAGTTCTTCTTAATGTTAGTGCAACACAGGCCTGAACCTCGCTGAGCAGGCTTATGGGTTAATTTTTGCAAAAGCTCAACTTTACCTGTACACACTGAGCACCAGACCACCATTTTAAGATTTATCCATTCAAAAAGCTCAGGGTCTGGGTAAGAAAAATCCTGTGTTCATTTGGATGGAGGGCTGAAGCAAAGATGCAGGTTTAACTGGTTTAATGTAGGTATGCACCTAGTGGCCACACAAAAGTTGTATTCTTTGTTTGTTTGTATGGACTTTTCTTGTTATTACCTATTGTAGATTTGAGCATCCTGTTAGCTGCTCTGACAGGACCACTTTAGTTATTTGTTGCATGACTTTTCTCTGTGTGAGACCTGATGTAGCCAGATAGGTCTGGGTGTGCAAAATTGGGCTGATTCACATCTGCCTCAGCTTCCTCTTCCTCTTGGTCAAGTAAGGGTGTCATCACCTGCACAAAATTAAGAAATGGTTCACAACAGTGATAATGACACAAGACTTGCATACTCAGAAAGTGTTGGCTAGATTTTTACCCCATGCTTACTGGGTTTTGACCTGCTGATCAGCTGCTCTACTAGCGTATGAGTCGAATGAAATGCCTGTGCAGTGTAAACAGAGCTGAAGAGCAGAGGGAGATGAGAGCAGATGAGCAAATTAACGTGAACAGAAACAAGAGATAACTCTGACATTAAATATTCACAGCTTATACCTTGGGCTGTGAAACTAAATGCCTTCACTAATCCTTCCCCTCCCTCCCTCTCTCTGCCTCTCTTGGGCTGCCATCTCACCTACAAATTAGTTTTTTGTTTTAGTCCAAATTAGACTCAAAAATGGGGTTTTGTCATTTGTATTTGGCTTATTGAAGTATGTAATAATTAGTCCTTAGTGACCTGGGGCAGGTAATCATGCTGCTTCTGTGATTCACCAACAAAAAACAACAACACAATCCTGAATATGAGCATCAGTACAGACTTGTCTATATGAGGAAATGGATTTCTGGATAATTTTTCTTTTATACATGTAGCACACAACAGGACATTGTCTGTGTCAGGTGCATTCTGACCTGCTGTAACTACTCAGTTTGGTTTATTTGACGGGTGGCGCCTGGATGGAGCATGCAGGAGGCAGGACGTGATGTGGTCATGTAGCCGGTTTGTAATGTGGTCATAAACAACCGAGTCTCTTGCTGTTTCTGGAACACGCCTAAAGATTTTGGAGTTTGCCTTTAACAATAGCAGTTCTTGAATCTCATTGTGTTTGCAATTGGACATTTTTGTTGGCATCTTTGTGTAAATGATTGTTCTTCACCACCGAATGTTTTGTATTCTTCCTGGTTGGTGTCAATTGCATGAAGCATGACGTGCCCACTAGCTCAGTGTGAATTCTCCAGACAATAACCAGAGGGCTGTTTCACAAAACCTAAAGCAGACTAAGCTGGGATTTTCCAGTTATCCTGGCTGAACTTAGATGTGATTCAGTTTCACAAAAGCACTGGCACATAAGTTACCATGGGGATTTATTCTGTGCAGATAAGTTGCTCCAGGCCAGGCTAACAGCCAGGCTGGATCAATCCTGGTGCCTTGTCTGCTCTGTCAGCAGTCGCTCCAATCGGAAACAGTTTTTCAGTAAAATGCGATTGATTGTTACTGATTGCGTTTATGAAGACCGCTGTTCATATTGTTGTTAGAAGTTGGAATGGATTCTATTGCAGCTGTTGAGGTGATCACAGACAGCTGATGAAGCTGCAAACATGTCTTCAATGAAGTCCTTACTGGACTCTGAGCAGGTTTCATATCAGACTAATTTCAACATGGAAGATGCTACCCATGACACACCTTCAGGAACAGTGCTGGGATGTGTACAGTCAGAATAAGTGGTGAAATCATTTTCCTAGCAACATCACCCCAAAATGAATTGCTGTATTATATGAACTTGATCTGCTCAGCCTGTTGTACAATAGCAAAAGCATCCGTATATTTATTATTCAGTACAACAAAGCCTCACAGCCTCTAATGGCCACTGAGAGGTTTGTTTTTCTCTAAATACAACTGAAGATATTTTATCACTTTAAGCTGGTTGTGTTGATTGTCCAGGTAGATTTTTTTCTAATGTCATAATAAACAGATTGTCCATAAATGTATCCTGTGTCTTCCTTTTCAGTCCATTTCCTAAATTGGTCTGGAATCTGTTTCATCCCCTCTTCTTCTATGTCTTTATTCTTACTTTTCAAGGCACCTGTCAATGTCTCGTCACTGGTACAGGACAATGCTTGTTCAGGTTGCTGTGTGTTACTGTATTTGACATGCTGACATTCCTGGTTTGGCCCTCCACACTCTGCTTATTCAGGCCGCTGCTCCAGACAGTGTGGGGGATTAGAGGGTGGGTGTGTGTTCATATGGCTGCACATTGTGAGGACCACTTTGAGTTTCAAAGCACAAGGGGCCGTTTTGCAATGCTGGGGACATTTTGGCTGGTCCTCACCTTCTGACACACTTTCAATATGTCTCAAAAAGGTTAGGATCACGGGTTGGGAACACATTATATCACTGAGTGTCTTCATAAGGATAGCTGTGCAAACGTGTGTGTTTGGGAGATATGGGACATCTTAGACACACGCCTTATCATAACACAGACAGCAATGCCACTACAGGGACAGGAGGGTGGTTATTTTAAAGTGAGGGTGTGTGTTTCTGCTCCTTAAGCCGACAAAGCTGCCGAGAACCCCAGGTCAAACAGCAAAACAAGCAGAAGGCTGGGTGTGTGTGTGTGTGTGTTGACAGCAGACTGTACGTTTTCCATCTCTACAATGTGAGGAATGTCAGCACAGGCTGAGCTCTCCATTACATTGAAGCAGTTGTTGGCTGCAGGGAGAAGACACAACGGCAACAATTTACACTCCAGACCTTTAAGACTGACGACACGCAGCACAACTTTAAGAGTCGATTATCACTGTAACATTTGGCTTGTTGGCTGCAGGGAGAAGACACAACGACAACAATTTACACTCCAGACCTTTAAGGCTGACGACACGCAGCACAACTTTAAGGGTCGATTATCACTGTAACATTTGGTCACTCTACATTCACAACATTCGACCATGAACACAAAAGTGTTATCTGTTTGTCCAATTTACAAAGATTATGTGCCAATGTCTTCATATATAACAAATAACCATAGGAGTGAACAGGTTTTTTCTGGCGTCCAAATAGAAGCAAGAGTAGTGGAGGATAAAGAAAATGTTACCATACAGTTGTTTTTCAGTGCACTACCTGAGAAAATGTACTGCACTGATGATTTAGCTGCCACTTGTTATTCCATCTATATAATTTTTGTTCACTAATTTTGCATGTTGCTCTTTATTTTTCTAATAAACCTTTAGCCTGAGCTGGAAGTTGCCACTGTAGCATGAAAATTAAAGAAGATGATGCAGTGATATTACTGTCATAATGACATTTCAACATCTGACTTTAGTATTTGGTAACAGATTCTTAGTAGCATTATTGAAGTTAGCAGAATTGCACACAGTGGCACACCCACACATGTTCCTGGAGTTTTTTACCCCCAAAGTAGAACTGATTTTGAAGACATTAAACAATTAAATGTCATTACCTAAGCTTTGTTTTTTCCTTCACTCATGATGTTACTCTTAAAATAAACGTCAAACCACAGTTAATTCCCAGTGACCTTTGTGCCATGAACTTTAAGACTTAGTGTAAGTAAAAGGTCAAATCAGATTCAGTGTCATTATGCAGCTCGCTTCCGGAAAAGCTGACATTTTAGTTATCAGCAGTGATACTACACTTTCTGAGTCAGGCCACAGTGATTAATGACACAGAAACATAAAATACATATTCACAAAATAGACCAGTTGCAAAGGTCTGCCTTTTTATGTTTTTTGAAGATATTTTTGTCATGTCAGAAATGTACAACTTTACACTGACTTCATTAGGAAACTGCGTTTATTCCATTAGAGAATTGACAGATAGATTAAAGGAATGTGTAATTGTGATGGGTGTGAAGTTACAACAAAGATATTTCATCCAGGTATTACTTGTTCTTCAGTGGTGCAGTGTGCGTCTCCAGGCATAGATGGCGCTCTCCTCCACCTCAACACACACTCAGTAGGCCCAGTTTGACAATCTGCTGGGCCCAGACTGTCACCTCTCTGTTAAGGGACCCTCCATGTAACTGTCAGGCCACCCTGCTTGCGACAGCAGGCTCCTTTTGTAGCAACATGTCACTTTGGTGTCGTTGTCTAATTAGTGTGTGTTTGGCAGCTCCGATGAGACGTAACAGAGTTTCCCATTCTCCTGCAGCAACTGCTGAGTCCCTGTTTTTACAGTCAAGAAACCTGGGACACAAATTGGTGATGGGTTCTTCTGTGGGTCCTTGCAGCACTACAAGCTTTTACCTTTTACCAGCAACAGACTCGCCTCTAAAAGCAGCCGGGGAATTATTTTATTGATCAGTGAATCATTAAGTAAATAAGCACAGTCTGCTCATCTGTGTACAGTACACCTTAGGCTAGTATGTAAAACAATTACATTTTCCAAAGTTTTCCCCCTTGTGTGCACAAAAAGTGAAAATTCAAAGTTGGATTAATGTAATGATTACTTCCCTGCTCGCTGCTCTCCGATGCTCCTGCCACTTTGCTGCTCTCCTTGCAGACTGCTTAAGTAAGTCAGTTATATACTTTGTGGCATAGGCCAGCAAAGCTTTTCTTTGTCTGCATCAGGTTTCCTCTCCATATGTTGTTCGCAACAATATCTGCCTGAAGGCTGATTAATTTGCAGTTGCAATGGTAAAAGCCTTCACTGCTATTAGATTACAGTGTCATTGCAGCTAAGATGGCCTATTAAATATTTTTATTTTATGCTATACAATATCGAAGGGCTTTGGGAAGAAAAAAAAAGGTCCTCAGACAGACCAGGCCACTGGTTTTCTTTGCTTTCTCTTGGACTAAAAAGGAAAAAGAAAACATGCAAATCCTCTGACTGTGAACCATTTGCCATTAATGTACAGAGTGTTAAATGGTTTGGGGTGCTCTGTACTGCTGGAGCACAGAGGAAGACAAAAACACTGCAGTGGAGTTGGCTGTCAGTCACACCTTTTGTGAGACTGTAGCATTGCCACAGGCCCACCCAACCACTTAACACACACATAGCAGGTGGGGAGAAGTTTGGGTTTGTGTGATTTGAGATTTAAATAAGTTTTATTTTAATGCAGCTATAAGCAATAAAAGCAGAGGGAAAGCAAAGTGTAAGATGGGTAAAGCAGAAAACAGACTCCCCTACAGCTCTGCCTTTGTTCAGACATGTTGCTTCCAGTGTGTGTTTGTACTGCATGTGTGCGGCACACTGTGCAGTGTCAAGGCAGATTTACAGCAGGTTTGGCCTTGGAGATTGTTGGGCTGTGTGTGTGTGTGCGTGATGGCTCAGAGCAGGTGTGTGTGTGTGTATGTGTGTGAAGGTGAAGAGTTCAGAGTTTGTCTCGCCCCTGAAGGGAAAGTCAGCTGGCGGCTTGTCGTGCTACTGGCCTCAGATCAGTATGGAACAAGAAAGTGTCAAAGTACAAGAAAGAAAAATGGCCACACTTACACTTTATGCATGTTGGAGTAACACTTCTGTCATGTAAAGACCTCATAACTCCCAACACAGAATGTAGATGACATTCAGGTTGCACTTCAACTGCAGGATGGTGTAGTGTAGTGTATCTTTAATCCAGCACTTGACTCCACAGATGACAGAAAGGCTACATCTCAAAACTGTGTTTTTGAAAGTTTTTAAACATACATTTATTATGGGCAGTCTTCATCCATCCATCCATTATCTATACTGCTTATCCTAATGAGGGTTGTGGGGGGGCTGGAGCCAATCCCAGCTGACATTGGGTGAGAGGCGGGGTCCACCCTGGACAGGTCACCAGTCAGTCACAGGCCTGACATGTAGACAAACAACCACACACACTCACTCCTCCGGGCAAATGAGTCACCAGTCAACCTAAGCTGCATGTCTTTGGACTGTGGGAGGAAGCTGCAGTACCTGGAGAGAATCCACACAGGCACAGGGAGAACATGCAGACTCTGCACAGAAAGGCCCTGGGTCGGCTGGGCTTGA
>NW_018128046.1:1907673-1917120 GCF_001952655.1 Monopterus albus
TGTAAGGCAACGGTGCTGCTGTGCTGCCCATGGACAATCGTATTCCTCCTAATTCATGCATGTATAAAGTGATTTTGATTCCTTTCTTCATGTTGTGATGCTTGAAACAGTTCCATGGGCTGAAGGCTTCCTCGATAAAACACCATAAATCGGTTCAGATGCAGATGCACTACCCAGCTCTCAGCAGCTGTACTGTAGGTGATGATATGATTTCTGAATCAGTTCTCTGGTGCAGTGGTTAACGACACAGAAACAACTCCATATATGTAGATACATGAAAGCTTGTGTCCTGCATTAATGATTAAGATTAGTTAAAATAAAACAACCAGAAGAAACTTTTTGTACCAAAAAGCAATGTATACAGACTAAAATAAGTACAGTATATGTCGTATAAATATAGAATTTAAAAGGTTTACTAATGTGTCTGTGTGTGTTTAAGCTGGAGTAAGTAAAATATAAGCTCTACAGACAGGTGTATCAACTCTACACATTTTAAACCCAAAAATTGTTGAAATACACAGTATGAATTGAACTTTTTAAATAGTAGAGAGTTACATTAAAACAATGAAGTTAGAATTTGATAAAAATCTATAGAAAATATCATTTGAAAAAAGTTTACGGTAAAGTGGGATGCTAGGTCATCTCCTTATGGTCACAGCAAGATCATCATGTGACCAACCACACATGGGGTCACGTTTAACATCCAAATCCATGAGGTCAGTACTGGTGTCATGTCTTCCCAGAACAGCCTGTGTCTTGTCATGAAACATGTGCTGTCAAACATTTGCTGAGACGGAAAAGTATAGTAAAAATAAAATCTGATCATGATCACAGGTAATCACATCTGATTATCTGAATGGTTCCAAACTGACTTCTCATAACTGAAAGATTTGGGGTGTATCTGTGTACTTGATTTGGGTTTTTTTTTTTGTGTTAAACTGTGCGAATCAGGAAGTGGGAAAGGTTTGCACCTGACTGACCTGACTGTGTTCAGCTCTATCAGCTGATCAATCATGTTCAGAAGGCCACAGCAGAAATGATAAATCACAATCATCTAAAATGTTTCCTGTAACAACTTCTGTCACTGCTCCTGAAAAACTGTAAATCTGCTTGAAATCTCAGTTGCAGATAGACAGTGCTCAGAGAGTGCAAAGCTCCAACAAGGCAGATCACTGTCCCCTTAAGGCCTTACACCTAAAAGCAATGAGTCCCATTATGGTTTGACCCTCATTATATGGGTCATCATACAGTCTCTGTTACCTGCTGAATGTTTCACTATGGAGTTATCCTTCATGTCGTCCATTCTCCCAGGACTGTTTTGTGAACCAAACTCAACATCTCCAAACAAAAATTGAAACAATTCAAATTAATGTTTGAAATACAGAATCTTATCACAGCCCATGATGCCTTTTTAACCGCAACTTGATTTTTCTTTCATCTAGATTTTTGCATTATTAATCTTAATGTAAGCATTTAAAATATTTATTAAACATTTTTTTAATTCCTCTGATATTTCTTTTCATAAAAACTGGAACTAAGCAGCCCTACATTTACAACACCCACCCTGATGTCATACCTTGATGAAGGCACTAAAACTCAAAGCTGCTCCACATATTCCAGACGTGTATATTGTATGTACAGAGATTTACTGTAGGCAGGAAAAGGCTAATCTCACTTGCCTTGAGTTTCAATTGCTGTTTTGTAATTCCATTGATTAGATAGTTTTTAATGTAAGGATACATGTACTGTAATACCCTTGTCTTTCCTCCCACTGCTTTGTCACAGTGCTCCTTCCTCTGTCTGGAATTTTATCATGCATATGTGTACATGCAAAAAGATGATAAGAAATCTGCTTTGTTCAGGAGAAATCTGGCTATAAAAATCAGGATAAATCCTGAATACAGAAGTTCAAGAGTTCAGGCTACTGCAGAAAGCCAATGAAAACCCAGTTACAAAAGTGCATGCAAACACACTGACTGATAACTTTGACTTTTTGATCTGGAGCCTCATTGATAGAAATCACATGTTAACAAGGAAATCGCTGATGTCTCAGTGTTTCCACATCACATTTTTTTCAGTGCTGCTGCTCTTTGTTTCCATATAATTTTGGAAAACAGGTGAATGTGAGTGAAGGAGGAAGCTGGAGACCCTGCAGTCACCCATTAGTTCACTGCCTGTGCGTGTGTATACCCGCCTGGCATTATTCACTCTACTGGGACCAAAACTTGTTTACACACTCACAATCAGGCCTAGGACCTTACTGACCCATAACAGAACCTGCACCCCTTGTCCTGAGTTCTGCTTTTATATCCACTTTGAAGACTGGTTCTAGGAGCTAAATTTCAGCACCCCTCAGGAGGTAGTGCCAAATCAAGTTTCCTCGTAGGAGGACTGTCGTCCATGACTGGTTAAATGTCAGTGTCATGTCTCAAGTATTAGCATTACAAGCACAGCATGTGAACATACAGTCCAGACATTCTTCCACATTTCCTTAAAGTTCTACAGGAGAGCAGGTATGGGAAGTAATGGGTTACAGCTTGTTAAAGTCACCAGCTGTGGGGACCTGGCCTCCCTCATGGGGACTGGATGCTGGTTCCCACCATGTAAATTGTTGAGTTTTAGGATAATGACTTGGTTTAAGGTTATGGTTAAAGTTAGATGAACTACCTCTATCTCGATGACTCTTCCCATTCTATCTGATTGTAAATGGTTTAGGATAGAGGGTCAAAGACAATGCATGGGCCAGCACATGTCAGTCAAGTTCGGGTGCCATTTAAAAAAAGGATGAAGAACTGAGAGGAGGTACATATTAGTTTGGTTTGGGGTTAAATAACCTTTATGTCATGATGGCTTGGTTTGAGGTTGGGTAACTTTTGTGCATATTATGGTTAGTAAACTGTTTAGTTAGGGTTAGGTAACTTTTGTGCATATGCCAAGGTGGCCAGGGTTAGGCAATAGTTCAACATGGTTAAGGTTAGGCACATGTCTTTAGATGGTTAGGATTAGGGGGTTATGGGTTTGGTTAAGCAAGAAATCAACAATGATTACGATTAGGTGAGTCCCAATAGGTTACATTCAGGCAAGAGATTCCAGGTGATTAGGTTTAGGCAGACATCTTGAGATGTTTAAGATTAAGCTAGAATTAAAGTGGTTAAAATCAGGCTAAATGTCCGAGATGATCATGGTTTGGCAAGAGATCAAAGTGGTTGAGGTCCAGCTGTCTGTTATCAAATCAAAGTATTTATTGTCATATGTACAGCAAAGAAACATGTTTCCCTGCACAATGATATTTTTCCTTGTTAGTCCATTTTTCCCGTTATGGGTTAGGGTTAGTCTCCAGGAAAAGAATGTTTTCCTTTTTAGTCCATTTTTCCTGTTATGGGTTAGGGTTAGTCTCCAGGAAATGAATGTAGTGTAATGTGTGTGTGTTTGTGTTGTAACTGTTCCAAAATGCAAGGTGACATCAGAGACAAACCCTCCATTTACCTCCACAATCACAACGTCAGAGCTTCGTCTACCAGGACACCCTGGCTGTCTGCCTGCAGGGTGGAGCTAACACACTGGCACAACACATGTAATGAGATTAGAGTAATCTGATTACAACAACTGGAACCTGGCAGGTTTACTGTTAAAACAACATGAGTTGTTTTCTTTACCACGGTGTTTTCCAGGTGTCTGTTAGTTCACACCAAGACTGTACACACTGATACTGTAACAATAAGATCCTTCTGTTGTTCCAGCAGTGTTATAACATGAACAATAACAAGCAAAGTAATGAGTCCTATGCAAGTCTGGTTACTCTGCCCCAGAGTTCATGTAGATTACAGATTATGCACGTCATGTTGCTCTTGTAACAGATTACACCCCAGACCCCCTCTTCCTCCACTGGAGTCTCCAGTCTGACTCAGATTGACTGCGTAAGTGCTACATACCAAGAATCAACCTGCGCACAGCCATAAATAACGCCCCCAACCCCTGGGTGTGACAGAACAGGTTGAGATGAAAGGTTCCTGTCTGTTCACCTCCCCCATAGCTTCTTATTAAAGAGCTTTTAACATGTAAACAGGACAGAGACACACACTCATAAAACAGACTGAAAGGCAGAGAGAGAGGCAGGGGGAGGGTGTGTTTTACCTTTCCCTCTTATCTTATGATAGTTCTGATTCTGTTTTATGCTCTCTCTGACGTACCTGCATTAAGATAGAGACATTTGGCAGCAGCATTAATGTGTAAAACAACATGAGTCAACAATGTCTATTTCTGTTCCTTCAAAAGCAGCAATTTTTCATCTGCCAGTTCTATTTGTTATTGTTTACCATCCATCTGCGTAACCCGTATGACACCTTGATACCGTTGCCCCTCTGAAAAAGAAGGTAAACAGAGGAGGCTAGCCCCATGGTACAGCTCGGCTCCGCTCCCTAAAGCAGGCATCACAAAAACTGGAAAGGAGGTGGTGCTCCACTCAGTTAGAAGACTTTTTCATAGCCTGGAAAGATATGTATAAAAAAAAACCTTCATAGTGCCAGAACCGCATTTTATTCATCACTGATTGAGGAAAATAAGAACAACCCCAGGTTTCTTTTCAGCACTGTAGCCAGGCTGACAAAGAGCCACAGTGCTGTTGAGCTTAACATTCCCTTAGATCTCAGCAGCAATGACTTCATGAGCTTCTTTACAAATAAAATCACAACTATTAGAGTAAAACTTTATCATAACCTTCCCACAACTCTCACAGATGTGCCATTAGGTAGTAGCTTTAGAAACATCTGTAAGACCTCATTTATACTTAGAATGCTTCTCTCCCATAGATCTCTTTGAGTTGACCTCAACAACTGCTTCATCTTTACCCATGTGGTTGCATTCAACCTTTAACTGTCTTTGGCCAGCTCTGTTATTTTTATTCTTATTTTTGTCTCTTAGATGCTTCAGATGTTCCTGATCAGTCTTTTTTTCATCTCAGTCATAAATTATGAAACATTCTGTCTCTCTTCTTCATTTTCGTTGTGTTGTACTTGATTTGCAGCACTGTAATCTTTAACATTTTCTTCATAGTTTTATTTGTATTAATCATTTTGTTTTTAATTTTTTATTTCTTCACTTTTCTATTTTGCAATTAATTACTCATCCATTCATATTTTCATTGTCTCTTAATCCTCTCTTTCTGTCAGTTACCTATCACTCATTCATATTTCAACCCAGTCTCACAGCAAAACATACTAGTCTCACAATTACGCCTCCAAAATTGTGACATGGTAACATCTTTCTGGCAGAGAAAACTAAGGATAATGGTTAAGTTTAGGCATAGAATTAAGGTTAGGACCCTGGGTTCAGTTAAAACATTCCCAAATGAAAAGTAAAACACTGAACATGGAACTGTATCATCGGATACCTGCATGAAAGTCAGATTTATGTTGGACCCATCCATTCTCTCCAGCTGCCACCTTCCTAGTGTTTTTAACTCCCTATAGTTCTAACCCTTTCACCTGACACTAAATTTTACCTTCCCAATCCACGCTCCAGTTCAGTTGGTGGCGATAAGGCACCATTCCATTTTACCTTCCCAATCCACGCTCCAGTCAATAAGGCACCATTCCGTTGTTTGCCAATCACCACAAAACACCAAGAAGAAGAACACAAAGAAGGACAGTGGGCTGCAATACAAAAACAAACGCTGACATGTCACAATTTTACAGCTGTTATTGTGACACGTTTTCGCTGTGGACCAGCTATTTTCCATTTTCATGTGAGACTGGGCTGCACATTTATTACATTCATGAATATGGACTGACACACTTTGTACACCTCTGTGTGTCAGCGGCATCAGTGTCTAACTGACCATCAGCCAGTCCTGCTACACAGACACACACACACACACACACACACACACATATACAGAGTCACTCAGTCCACACTCCTGCTGGGTGGTGTAGACACAACCCCACTGAGCAAGTTGGGTTCCACAATGGACCATTGGTGGGGAGGGCACAGCAGTAATCCATGTTAACATAAGAATAGAGGAACAGCACACCTCAGCCCTGAGCACACACACACACACACATAAACTGGCACAATACTCAGTTCTCATCAGGTATCCAGACAAAGACGGCAGACACATCACACAGCTTTTGTCAAACATGTCATCATTCATAAGGTCTGAAAGTCCACCTGAAACACCACACACAAACACTGGACATCCACAAGTCTTCCGCTCTTCTTCTTCTTGTTCAGGCAGTCTGCCCACCACCATTCCTCCTTCAACTAGCTCCTCTGAGAAAGGTGCATGTATGTGTAATTCCATGGACATGATTAACAACCTCAGGGGCTGATGGGAAGGATTCATCCATTAAAGATGGACAGGTGTGACCTCACATGCCCCCTTTATGGCTTTAGTAGCGTGTTACTGGAGGTTCAGTACTCACTTTATGACAGATTGGATCACAGTGGCTGGGTCTCAGGGGGAAATATACTGACACACTGTGCACCCCACGTACTTTTTCTTTTGTGTTGACCAAGTTTAAAGTAACAAACAAACTTATCTGTTTTTTGTTAGCAGTGCCGATTTTTCATAATTTTCTTACTAAAATGCATAATTTTACAAGTGATGTACTGTCATCTGTATATTCTCTACTAGTTTTTAAGTTGAAACTTTCTCGATGTCACCAGGTCTTGCTTCTGGACATCCTTTGAATCTTTGTATCATTGCATCTGCTGCCAGCAGGTTCCAGTTACAACAGTAGCTGCCTGTGCTGCCTCCAGTCATTGATTTATGCCTTGTTCAAACATACAAATTCAAGGCTACAGCCTTTCTCAACCTCTCATGAACTGGAAGCTACAGTACATTTTTGTAGCTGAGTGGAAAAGACAACAGTTATGTACTTCTCCTTCATCAGGGAATCAATTAAGTGTGGTTGATTGTTACCAGGGATTTGCATAAAGTCCAACCTCTCTGTGTTTTGAGCTTCATGATGAATGGCATCCTGGCATCTCTAGCGTTTTCCACTATCGTCTCAGTGTGGATGGAAGCTGTGACATGTAAACAAAGTTTTTAGATTTATCTACAGAGTGGACACAGCTTGGTCTAAACACACACACACCTTTAAGCTAGCTTTACAAAAGCTGAGATAAGATCTTTGTAGCTGCCAGGGATGTTACCTTCACTCCACACTCACACACGCACACACAGACACACACACAAAGCTTGCCAAGAGGCCTTTGCATCCATACCACATTCATTCAGCTGGGGACAATGGTTGCCAACACCTTAGGCAAAAACATCACAGTAATTTAAATCTTCAGTGGCTCCGGCACACAATCACATGCACACACAACTTAAGTCTATACATCATTTGAACAGGCTATTAATTAAGCATGAAAATGATGTAATTTCAACTTCATCCGCCTTTTTCATCAAATTCTCTCTTCCTTGTTCTGTTTCTCTCCCTTTCTCTCAAACACACACACACAGGAGTGTTGTTCTGAGTTCAAAGCGTTGCCCCGGGCCGAAGGAGAGAGGGAGGAGCAAGTGAATGAAAGAAAGATTGAATGAATGAATGAAAGGAAGGTAACATACCTGCAGGGGTCAGAACAGGTGAGCTTTAATGGAACCTTTCCCTTTCAGAGCGCGCACGCACACACACAGACACAAATATGCACTCATACACACTTGTCTCTCTTTCTCTGACCACTGATGACTGATTTATTATTTTTACATGATGTATTCAGAAAAAAAAGTTTTTTTTTTATTATTTTGCCCTGACGTCAGAGCATTACTTCTAATAATGTTATCAGCTGTCCACTTTCCCACCATTGCACCAGTGCTCTGTATGGCTGGGTGGATGTGTTTGTGACCTTTAACCTCTTCAGTGTTTGTTTCTTGTGATGTTAGTGATCTACGGGAGCTGAAGTTTCCACTCACTGTTTCCTTTAAGGTAAACATGCAGCTAAAATTCCAACTTCAGTGTTTCTAATGATGTGCTTAAGCTCAGAGTTTCACGTTGTGTTTGAGGTTAGCATGTAGTGTGGGAGAAAAGCAGCCCTCTGTCCTCACCTTCTACTCTCAGCCCTGTGATCTCCTCCAGAGAGGAGAGGGAGTGGGGTGCAGGTGATTTGGTCCTGCAGCCGTCAGTGCTCCTCGCTGGGGTGCTGACAGTTCGAGGCCTCCCTGGGTCACCACAGAGCTAACCTCAAGCTGGACCCCAGGACGACTGTGTGTGTGTGTGTGTGTGTGTGTGTGTGTGTGTGTTAAGGTTCTTTAAAAAATGTCTACTTCACTGTATTTAAGGGATTTGATTTATACATTAAAACCTGGCAAAGTCAGTCTTTCTATCCATATACTGAAACCTACCATGAAAACACTATTATTCTCTCTGATGCAGACTGTCATAATTCTGATGAGAGAACCTCTATGTAGAAATGTTGATATGCTGATTTGGGTCGGCTAAAGTTGTTCCCAAGCTGCCTCTGTTTGCTCAGGATGGTTGGTGACCTGCCCAGCCTGAGAGAAGGAGACAGAAAGTATGAAAAAATTGTTATTAGATTGATCTAAATATATAGGGATGAAAAAAATTGAAAATTTCACAAAGTTTAGGGCTTATTTTTTAGTAGAATTTCTATAAAATACTGTAATTTGCATTTTGTTATGCTAAGCACTGTTTGTTGGGCTTTCAGTAAATGCACTGCATCAAAACTTAACAGCATAAAAAGGTCAGTTCTGCCTTCTATAAGAAGGCCTATGAATGAAAGCATGTGTATGTATTGTACATGTATTGCATGTATATCCCTCCAGTAGTTAGCACTACGTTGGTAGACACTTCGGACTTCTGGATGAAAATTCATTAAAACTGCTGCTGCAGATCTTCTTAGACCTTTATTCACATGAGCAGGATGATCTAAAATAGGTGGGCTGGGGGCTGGGTCTGGCCCACAAAAATACACAAACCCCTTCATTGTGCTTTCGAAGCTGCCACAAAGCAAAACGGAGAAAAAGGCCCCTATTTACCTGAACCACCTCTCCGTAAAGAACGAGGGATCAACACCACCTTTCTATTTTTTTCCTTTTACTGCCCCTTTACCCCTTTATACTCCCCTCACCCCCGATTGCCCCATTGTCAGAGAGGACAAAGGCCAGGGGAGACAAGGAGAGGTGAAGGGAGAGGAACTGGGGGGGTGGGGGCTCACCTGATAAGAGGATGAATGATCTCGTTCACTCCGGCATGTGGAGGAGAAAAAAAGAGAGATGATGAGGTTCTCCTCCCTCTGAAAAAACAGCCTCTTTACTTTGATTCACTTAGAATTTAACTTAATTTATTGTCACTGTTAAACTGTCACATTAAAATAAAACATCAAGCTTCCAGGTTTAAATCAAATCTCTAAAATACAAAAAAAATAAAAGGACACCATTCATGATGCTCATGAGTGGGGTCAGACCAGCAGTTGATATTAAGGGAT
>NW_018128046.1:1917155-1917603 GCF_001952655.1 Monopterus albus
AGCACTAGAAGCAGTAGTTAAATGTTAAATGTAAAGTGCAAACATTACAAGTGTGTACAATCAAAACAGAACTCAAATTGGATAGATAAAACATCAGCCATCCTCACCACTGGTCGCTGTAATGTTGGTCAATAAAGAACCGAAACTTTCTCTGCTGTCACCTTCACTGTAATATCTCAAAGACTTAAACAATGTTGTAAAACTGTTCCAAAAAAAGTGGGTCAACAGTGGGGAAAGGTACTGCCTATGAGAAATTAAGAGAGTCAGCTGCAGTCCTAATTTCTTACAGACCTAAGAAACAGGACAAAAGTGTCTTGCTATTCATTTTTTTTCACTCCTCATCAGTTAGCATCAAGTCCTTCTTTCCTTACCAGTGATTATTCTAGAGAGAACACATTTACAGTCACGCTGGCAGTGAGGCTGACCTTAGGTACAGCGGTACTTTGAG
>NW_018128046.1:1917678-1918865 GCF_001952655.1 Monopterus albus
GTCTGGACCAAAGCAGTGGACTATGGACATAATCAAAACACATTACACATTCCAGTAACCACAGAAAATTGGCATCCTTCAGGAGGCCCATTTCATAAGGTGGCGCCAATGTTGCCTGCAGGTCATTTTACTTGCATCTTGACTTGAAACTACAGCTCTTTCAACTTTCCTCTCCATGTTCCAGTAATTCTCTAAAACAGTCCCTAGACATTCCTTGATTCTTCTACCTTTTGGGTAATTATCCAACATTCAGTGAACATTTTCAAAACACCTCCAATCACAATGGTAAATGGTGAGAGCAAGAGTAACCTGCTATTTATTAACTGGGGAAGAGTGGGGAGGAAGATCTGATTATATTTTAGAAATTTTCCCAAAAAGTTCTGAAAACATATGCCTATATGAGGGTCAAGCTGAGGTTCCAGTGAGGCTACTACAACAGGTAGTGGAGTCAGATCACTGAGGGGCTGATGACTTTCATGTTCTTTATTTGTAATGTTGGAGATTATTGGATGTTTACTGACAGCAAAGCCAAACATCCACATTTTAGTTAGTTAAGGAGAGAGAAGGAGGGAGAGCGAAAGGAAAGGGGGAGGATGGAGAAAAGGAAGGAAGGGACAGAGGGGAGGAATTTATATGGCCGGGGCTATAGGTTATGGTGAATTATCTTGAATTAACAGTTTGTTTACTTTAGCTGGGAGGCTGCTGAGTGAAGCGGGTGAAGTTGGGGTGTCAGGTGACCCGGCTCTTTGTTATGGAGAGAGGAGGGCTGGCAAAAGCAGCCCCAATTGACTGGCAGGAATGTCACCTGGAACAATGCTGCAATTCTCCACAACAGCAGTGTCCATCATCATTAGAGGCTGTGACGAACTGCTGTGAATACCTTTAAGTTATACTGTCAGCCTGCTGCGACTTTGACCTTTGACCCCTTCACTGCTGACTCAGGGTTAATGTACGAATTGAGGAATAGAGGCTGAATTTACTGTTAATCCAAATAAAAGTCACTATAAATCCATCCATCCATCCATTTTCCTCCGCTTATCCGGAACCGGGTCGCGGGGGCAGCAGTCTAAGCAAAGATGCCCAGACTTCCCTCTCTCCAGACACTTCCTCCAGCTCCTCCGGGGGAATGCCAGGATGTTCCCAGGCCAGCCAAGAGACATAGTCCCTCCAGCGTGTCCTGGGTCTTC
>NW_018128046.1:1921489-1943574 GCF_001952655.1 Monopterus albus
ACCCAGGACCTGTTTGCCTTGGGAGACCCTACCAGGGACATATAGCCCCCGACAGCATAGCTCCTAGGATCACTCAGGTACTCAAACCCCTCCACCACAATAAGGTGGCGGTTCAAGGAGGGGGTCACTATAAATGACATATTGAAATTTAAAATAAAAATGTTGAGGCTCCCTCTTCGGTGTCCCATTGCTTTGCACTCTCATGTCTCATATTGTGATTGTGTTTCATATTAATGAAGGTTCAGAATAATGTGTGATGTTCCTACTTCCTCACTGCAAAAGCTTTGTTTATTAAGTCATTTTGCTTTATATTTGAGTACTAAAGCCTTATTTTCACAGGTGAGAACACCAGTTCAACCTGTTTCCAGTTGAACTATACTTGCCCAAAGTTTCAGCAATAAATGCTCACATCATGAAAGGTCAAAAACTAAACTGAACAATGACACTCACATTTAGAGACTATATGAAACAAATTCATTTTGCTTTAGGCTACAGGTTACTTAATTATAGGCAAAAATGACTTCATGAAGAGATTTTTGTATTGTTTTCACTAAACTGTCATTGTCCTTATCAGATCACTCGTTGTTATGTTCAACTAAAAGCCAGACTCTCTATGCAAATCCACTGATTTGCATCGCTCATTGCTCAGTTTTATGAATTTTGGGTAAAAACAGAGCAGTTATTCTGATGCACACTTATCACCTGGGAGAAAACCAAACATTCAAAAAAACGACAGTTAGAGTAGTGCTGCTGGCACGGTGAATGTGAGGACAATGCCACTGGGATCGTTTCCATAACTGTTAATGGAAATATATTAGTATGTAAATAACTTGTTATGGAAAATTTAACCGTGCAGATACTGCAGACTAACACGTTCTGTGCATTCACATGCTTTTTTTAAAACATTTTTATTTACAGAATGAGCAGGATTTGTTGCAGATAATAAAAGAATACCAGTGCAAGTACGTGAATACGTAAAGGGTAATATTGGGTGATCACAATATTTTCTTGTGTTGTGTAGTCAGTCTGAAGTTTGTGTCTGGATAGTTTGGAGAAGGAACTAAGAAAGAATTTGAGCATTACAACAAAAATACTGACTGGAAACAGTGCTGCACAGTTTGTGACCATGCATGCATGTACAGTATGTGGGTTAGTCTTACCATTGCTTCGGGGTACTGTAACATATACACAGAGTAGGATACACTATATGCAAATGCAATCTGCTTCTCTTTATAGTTTGTTTATGTAGCCACTGTCCGCAAACAGCATTAATGAGCTGAAGAACAAAGGCAGTGAATGGGGTGATGTTAGCATTCACTCAGCTGTCTTTGATTGGTGCAAGCTTAGTGTAAGCTGAGATGGAGTCATTAGCTCTTCATTTACAGCTCTTTAGCAGCTGAACTTTACTTTGACACAAGCTTCATTTTATCCCTTTTCTACCTAGTAATGGCATATTTTGGGAGGCACAGCAGCTGACCGTCTGTGTCAGGCCCAACGTGATGTTAAAGAACAAGCACCATCTAAAGCGTACATATTAACACTAATGCCCCTGCGTTTACACTATCAGAACCTAACGAGTAGTACACCCCATACTTCCCTTAACCATCACCAAGCATAGCCTGCGTGGTTGATGTGGACCATCCTGCTTTGTTTTTCCACTGTATTTTCTTCCTGTCGTTCTCTGTTTAGAGGAGGGAGGGGCTGCTCCCTCTCACACGCAGTCAGCTGTGTGTTTACACATGGTGCTTGTAATGCTAATGCTTAAGGTGTGAAGACACAGACATTTAACCAATCACTGGCAATTGCTCTGCATACACGCACCCTTCCCCCCTCACATTACTGGTACTTAATTATCATAATCACCTTTATTTGGCCAAGTATGTTACACACAAAGAATTTGTTTTCGGTACAGAACCAAGGCAGCCATCTGCGGCACCAACTCAACAGATGGCTCTAACCATGCAAGGAAATTTGGGGTTTCAGTGTCTTGCCCAAGGGCACTTTGACACGTGGACTGCAGGCACTTGATTTTAGTGCTACCTCCTGAAGGGTGCTGAAATTTAGCTCCCATAGTGCACCTCCAAAGCAGGCACGTTGTAGTGGAAACAAATACAGGACCCATGACGAGCATCACTCGGTGCAACATGTGTTGGTAGGTTCCTATAATGGGAAAACCCCTTTTCAGAACCCCTTTTTCAGTGCTGACACCTATGTGTAAAATAACAGGCACATTCCTGGCTAGGGGTGCACGTCTGAAAGGGGTTTTAAAGTTTCATGTTAAAGTTGCACTTGCCAGCTGAGTACTGACATGCAGACAAGTTTTGCAAATGAAAGGTAACTGAATATAATAATTCTACCTTAGGGAATGGAAAACAAGCTTACAGTCCTTTTTTGCAAAATACAAACTAAGAAAATAATCAAATACAAGAAAAAACAACAAATAGTTTTGTTCTGAAATAAATCATCTCACTGAAACAAGTGCAAATGTCTAAAAGATGGATGGTCAATTAAATTAAAGGATGACATGATGACAGACATTTTAATGGAGTGGACCTTATGTATATTTGTTAACAAATGAAACTGAGGAAGTTCTGTGCCAGCAGAGTGACAGTGAACTAACATTTGCTGAGTCAATTAGCACATGCTAATAGAGCTCCATTCACTTACAGTGGGGCTTGTCAGGGATTGCTAGGACACTGACACACCAGGAACCAATGTTGATTTTCCCTGCATGTGTTGTTTGATGGTGAAGAAACAAAGAAAAAGGCAGATTTTAATATATAAGGAGAAGGAGGTAAAAGTCACAAGGTTGAACAGCCAATCAGAGAGCTCCATCGATCACTGAGCAGAGTCAAAGGCAATGAACACACCTCAATTTTCATCGGCCACAGCCAGTTGACTGTCAGGCATGGTATCTGATTGGTATTATACTTTAATTTCTCGTTCATATCTACTGAAAATGAACCAGTAATTAGGATGGGGTGGGTGGTGACAAGCTGAGTGAGCTCTCGGGGGCAATCGATCACACCTGCAGCCAATCAGGACTTTATCAGTGACTCCTGGAAAAGTGATGAAAGGGTCACAGGAAAGCATCCAAACTCAGGTTATGGCAGCAAATCATTTGTTTTTTTATGATCAATCTGTTTCATTTTGATCCAGTATGCTGTCTACACTATTTGCATGATCACTCATACTTCTCTACGTGGTGTAGCTTTGAACGAAATTATATTTCAAGTCTATTTTCTCCTGACTACAAAACACTTCAGGTACTGAAGCTGAATGCTTCCAAAGTAGACAAGACTCTGAAAGTGCTGCTGATATGTTGTTTGTGCTATGCAGCTACTGCAATAAAAACTTACAAAGGTCCACGTGCCATATATGTCATCATCTGCCCATATCTGTGAGGGTCACTGCAGGCTCAGTGTGCAGCAGTCTACATGCACACCAACAAATACGTGAACATATCTGTGTATTCAGGCACCCGATGTACGAAAAAGAACCATATGTACATCAACTGTCTTCATTCATTCTGAATACATCTGGTTCTTATGTCATTCATTCCACCACACTGTTTTCACATCAATACACTGATTGGAAACCGTGATAGAAAAGCAGGTAAACATCTAAATGACAAAGAAATGTCTTTGATATTTAATGGGTTTCTACAGTCCCCTACTGCTAAAAAAATTTAACTTTCTATACATTCTAAATATTTTATTTTCTAATTATGGCTTTGAATCGGTGTGTGTTCATGAGTGTGTGTTTGTGTGTGTGTCTCAGACAGTGAGAGCCTGTCTTCAGACCTGAGCAGCTTAGGTTGGAGGCCTTTTGGGGGATGTTGTGTTTGCTGCTGCTCAGCCCTGCCAAAACTCATCAGGCTAATTTTTCACCAGTTTAATCCACTGAACTAATTCCAGTGTCTGAGACAGTGAACTGGTCTTAACAGATTATAAACAAGGAGAGCTGGGCTCGCCAAAACAAAGATGACTCTCCCTGTTAGCGTCAAAGGGAGCATCAACAGGGACAGACAGTCGTACAGTAAAGATTCAGACCCCTAGGGGCTTTGATGTTCAGTATAATCAAAGCTGTTTTGTTCAATTTTGATATTATTAATTTGGAGAAAAGCACACATAGTCCTGTGGTTAAATGTACCCACATGAATCCAATTGTGCTCTTTTCATTTCAAGCTCCAGACAAGCAGAAATGGTCCAAACATCCCCCCAGCCTTCCTGCTCTATCTCTCCTACGTCTTTGCTTTAATCTTAGACAAACGATTTGTCTTGAAGTTTTGATAGTGAACACACAAGAAAATCAGACCGCACCCCAAATCCTCCACCCAGCCCAAAATCCCTCGGGTGCATCCCCATGCTGTTGGAGCGCACAGAAGCAGCGAACTCCGCCCAAAATCCCTCACAGTAATTCTCTTCTAGTGATGAAAATGGCTTCCTTAAAACAGCAAGACAAAAACCTAGATGGGAGTTTCCCTGCTTTATTTAGTTTGTACATGCAGTTTATCTGACTTTTAATCCACTGAAGACTGAAGTATTTTGTCATTGTTTTCATTTCACTTGATCTGTCTTTGTTTGCCATGCACCTAAAGAACTTCTTACCCATAATGCATGCATTAATTCCAAAACACACTCAGCTTCTGTGCGCTTGTCTGAGTATTTTCTTTTGCTCACAGCTCCACTGACCTGTCTCAGGTAAATCTGGTGAACATTTGGAGTCTGCACACATTTATTCTGATGCCTTAAAATCTAATTATGATCAAATTACCGCAAACAGGTTGTTTGTGTGTGTGAGAGACCCAAGATTTTACCAGAAAACATTTCAGACATTTCTACTGGATGTGCTTATTTTACATAATTAGGTGTCAGCTGATTGAGTCAGAAAAAACAGAGTTGTAACTTACTCCAAGTTTTACTCCATTTTCTGTAGCCGGCCTACCAATGAGATGCAACCATCAGAGGCAGATGAATGTACAGCTAGAAAGTGAACCTTAAGATTTTTTTATCAAATGTTTTAGCCATAAAAAGATAAATATATGTTTGTTGAACTGATTGCAAAGTCCTGCACTGGGTAACCCACAAAAATGATGTGTAACGGGTAAAAAATATGACCACATTAATTAACAGGTAAACTATATTTGTGCAGGTAGCAGGGGAAATAAATGTAATTTAAATTTCTAAACTAAATAAATAAAGGCATTGCTTCTTTAAAACATCTAATCCAGCACAATTTTATCAAGCCTAAATAACCACTACATTTTTTGTGAAGGCCTATGGTACAACCTTTGACCCCTCTACTCACATCCAGCTAACAGGATGTCACTCAGACATCAACCTACGTGTCACTGCATCAAACTGGATATCCTAAAAATAAAAATAGCTAGTGGTGAATACAATACTGTGGACAATACACCATCAAATGCGAAATCAGATGTTTGGCAGAAATTTGGTGTGGTTACAGACAGTGAGAACAACATTATCAGTGGCTTTGCTGCTTGTAAAAAGTGTCAAAAATTGTTAGCATTTGATAGCCACAAGCTAGGCACGCTAAGGAAATGAGTAAAATGTAGTAATACAGAAATACTGAGTTTTCCTGATCCTATCTTTGTATTGGCAGCAAATTTAACAAAGCAAAAATGTATGTTATTGTTAGAAAAAGAGAGCTTGTTTTGTTGGATATGACAAAAGGTATTAAGGAGTTAAAGGTAGTGAAAATATTTTGCTGTGTGTCTCCTCTGAATATACAGGGTTTACAGATCCTTGAGGAATTCATACACTCACACACATCCACACACACTGCGCCCTAGTCACAGTCATGCTGCCTTACCCCCTGTGTGGTGGCTGCAGGCCCAGATTTGAAAGGGATTTGTTTGACCAGAGGAGGTGTCAAACTGTGTGTGCATGTGTGTGTGTGTGTGTGTGTGTGATTGAGGAAAGACTCAGACAGTAAAACATATGTCACTCCCAGGGAGAGACCATTTTGCTAATTTAGCCGCGGCGGCGCTGCGCTGCACTGGTCAATAGTTTGGATTGTCCACAGCCCAAAAACTCACAAGCCTGCTGGTTTACAGCTCGCCAGAGGCATGGTGGCAATATGGAGGGGAGGAGGACCCCCGAGTGTGTATGTGTGCGTGTGTGGGTGTGAGTGTGTAAATTCTCCCTCCAAGGCAAAGAAGACTGTAGGAGGTGTTGCCCCTCTGTCTGTTAACCTGCATGCCTCACATTCCAGCTTCTGAATTTTTGTTTTCTTTTTAATGTTCCAATATTTTTTGACAGAGCACTAAAGGAGGGAGAGCAGCAAGAGAGACTGGAGGAAAGGTGTGACTCAGATTTGAAATTGGGATGTTATGAGCAGGAAATGTCACAGCAGACTGGCGAATCTACAGTTTTACTTTATCTTGTTTTAGTTCTCTGATTTGGGGGACCTGGCGACAGCAGAGATCATTACAGCAACATATGCAGTCACACAGAATTTAAGCACATCCCCAGTTTAACAGTATAATCTACACTATGTGAACTAAATCACACCTGAGTTTCCTCTATGATCAGCCTTCCCACTGAGAAAATGTGGGCAGGCACAGCTCCTGTTTCTTCAACAATGTTTTCATCGCAGTAATACATTTTCCTTGAACACATTTTTTACAACAGTTTCCTGTATCTTTAAACAGTATTATTTCATGCTTTGAATCTTAACTCACTGTTGACATCTGTCAACCAATTATATGTATGACTGAAAATACAGCTGTAAAACGTCCATGCAGATTCAGGTCATAGGTCAGCAACACACGGTTGTTCCTTTTAAAAGGCATGATGAAAGTCATGACAACAAATTCAGGTTGTTGCTGTAAGGTTCACGACAGCCTGTAAATATCTTAATCACCACTTTAATTCATGTAATAAAAGTGGGTTTGAAAACAGACACAGTTTAATGGCTGATGAGACACAGAGAAAGAACAAAAGCCAGACTAGTTTTTAAAAGTTTTTGCTTTTCTCTACCTCTATTTATTTCAACTTCCATATAAATTTAGGGAAAATGTACTTCACATATACTGTAAATCAACCTGTTTGTCTATCATTCTTCTGACCCTTATCCTGTCTCCCTTCACTCCCCTCTGTTTTCTCTATTTTGCTTCCTCATATCTTTTCTTCCTTGCTCCTTTTACAGTTTAAATTCTCTTCCATCTGTTTCTTTGCCATTTAATTCCTCTTGTCCAACAATACTTTCTGTTCTCTCATTCTCTCAGTTGTCAGTGATGGATGTAGAGGCAACAGCTTGGTCTTGGCCCCTGGAGGTAAAAGGGGGATGCCACGCCTAAGCATTTAGATTTCTCACACACACTGTCCCCAAATACCTGACCTGGATTGTTCCTAGGTTAAACTGGGCTGAAGGGGAAACTGCTGTTACTGTCAGATGAACTTTATTCTGTATAAAATTAAACAGCTCCCCTGTGACCTCGTCCTCTTCTTTATTCAGTCTCCATCTTGATCAGTGGTTGTGTGGTTTCTGCACTACACATCCCAGAAATCACCTGTCATTGTGCCAGCTACGTCCAGGAAGTCACTGTTCCCAGCCAAGAAGCAGTCCAGCACATGACGGGCTGTAAAGCCAAAATTTGTCATTGCCATACTTTGATTGTTGTATAAATTAAACAAACAAGGAGTTATTGAGGAAATTCACACCCCTTTAGATTTTCACCACAGTTATTTTTCTAAAAACGTTTCATTGTCAACATTCTGTGGTTTATTGACTCATGTTCCTATGAGCCTGAGTCACATAGTGGTCGTCTACCTGTGTACACAACACACACTTGAAACAGCAGGTTTTCCCAGACTGCACACACCATCAATTTAAACAGTGCAGGACATCAAAGATCAAAGAGCAGGACCAAGGGGGGCACGGTCCCCTGGCTCCATCAGGTTGCCGCAGGAGACAGTCCCCGAGGAAATGTCGCCGGCAGCAGCCCTGTTGTCAGGGCATAAATTAGAGGCTTGCTGGCCAGGTAACTATCACCTATCTGTCTTTATTTTTGTTGTGGTTTTCTGTCTCTTGACTGTCTTCTCCTCATTCTTCTTCCTCTTTCTAATAGCACTTGTTTTGTTTTGTACTGGAAAGACATGAAGTTTTTTTTTTATCCATTCTAATCTAGATCCAGTAAAGGGGAAAAACACTTTTTCAAAAGTTCCTCTGTTTCTTAGTATATGTCAAATATTTGCCAAAAACCTTTTATGAGTATTTATATGCTGCATGTGTACATACTATAATGTATTTTTCATCTGGGCCTCTTAATTCCAAGATAAATCTAAGGCATACAAAGACATCTGAGACCATGGCATGCTTCCAAATGTGTTAGCAGTTTGATGAAGAACTGTTCATGTTTTAACATCACCATGGGCCCTGTGCACAAAGTCAAGTCTAGAAAAAGTGTCTCTCCCAGTTTGATTTGTAAGAATCTAACAAGAAAGTAACTGAAATGCCAACTAAAGCCCAAGCATTAATACCCAACATCAAAGTTGGGCCTCACTTACTGTATGTTCTTATGGCTGAATGGAAGCAAATCTACAGGCAGTGGCCAGATCAGGAGACTCCACTGGAAAACCTCAATTACTCAAATGTTCCTGTCACCAAACACCAAGCAAGATTCCAATCATATTGTTACAAACACCACCTATTAGTCACACTGGTGCTTAACACACGTTTGGTGGGTGAAAACACTTTCATTGTTACTTGAATCCCAGTCTTTCCATTATTCTCCTTGAATTCCCCCTTAAGGAGTATTGCTGCATCTTGTACGATTATTCCTAATGTCTTAATTGTGTTAATGTATTTTTATTCGGTTTCCACAATGAAATCCTGTGAGAAAATGGGTGTTTATACAAACCAGATAATTTATAAGGAAGGCGGGTGTTTACAGAGGAGAAACATTCCCTCTTCTATCTCTTCATCACACTGTCTTTTCTCATTACTTCCACTTTTCTGTTTCTATAACAGACCTCTCTCTTTATTGCTGCCTCTTGCTCTCTTCTACTCTCTTCTACTCTATTCCTTCTTTTTCCTTTCCTTTTTTCAACCCTCCATTTACTCTCTTTAGTTCACCTCTTGGTTTTGACACTGTGGATCACCATTAATGTAGTGTCTCATATAAACAGTACTGTTTCCTTAACATAAACAGGTTGCAGGCTAAAAATATGTTTACACAGTTTCAGATCTATAGCGATCTCACAGTCCATCACACAGATTCCTTCCTTTTCCTCTCTTTTTATTTTAGCATCTTACTTTTTCTCTTTGACACCCCCGTGCCTATCCTTCTCTCTGGGACATGCTCTTTTCCTTCTCTCTCCTTTTTACACTTTGTCATTTTCCTCCACCTCCTCCTTTCAGTGGTTTTCCCTGCACTCTCCTTCAGCCCTTCTCTTTCTCCACTTTTCTCTCTGGGTTGACAACTTGTCTCTCGAGACAGCAGCGACTGTGTGATGCTAATCACAGCGCGCTCCGTACACACCTGTCACACGGGCAGTAAATAAGTCAATATGCTGACACTGCTCAGGGCCACAGCTCCTGTGCTCAACAGTGCTAGTGATTGTGTGTAATCAATCCTAAAGATATATTATTTTATCTGTCTTCAAATCTATTTAGCCTCAGTGGTCATTGGAGAGCTCTTCCTGATGAACTTAACAGCTAGATACAAAGCAATCATGCTGAAGCGAGATAAATGCCTCAAATAAGAACACACAGGTATCATATACTGTACATGTTATATCAGTGATAGTGATATTTCCATTTGGACAAATATCTTGAAATTCACTTAGAAATTATACAGGCTTTAAAAATGCTGCTACGCTTAAAGTGAAATGTAACATTTACAGCAGCAGTGGTGGCAAAACTCAGATTATGTGTATCCAAAGAGAAATGAGGAAGAGAAACAACCTATACTTCAGACAAGCTCTGTCAGATTGACAGACAGCATCTAAAATGTCCTTCACCAAAACATTTTTGGTGAAGGAATTGTTGTGTCTGACAAGTTCTGAGCTGCGAAAGTGTGCATGATTTAAACTTCTCTCTCCACCACTCTTTTCATTCTTCACATTGCTCCCTCTGGAAGGCATGCAAAAGACACAGGAATCTTGGTGAGAAATTGTGGACATATATGAACCTAGCCTCAAGGCTTAAAGACCTCAAAGCACTGACTTGGGTGATTTACTGCAGGAATGAAGCTGAACCAGAAGGAGACGTTCAGCAGAGCATTTGCATCATCAAATCTTTGTTTGAGATCTTTAAAAAGCAGCGACTGGACTTTCCATATAAAACCAGTCCAGACAAACTCAAAGCCAGACTCTAGTGACAGTTTACTGTGTGACCTTTAACCCCTGAGGCCAGAAAGGAAATGCTTAGCAAACAGGAGGGGAGAGGGGAGGACAGTAGATAGCATCTGAGGCTGATTCAATCACAGCACCGTGGGAAACTTACTCTCACACACACACACAGCCACTGCGCCTTCAGGATAGCAACACAGGAAGGAGCATCTAAGTGGCCGTTTCCATAGAAACAACGGCCATCACCCAAGTCCTAGCTTCAGATGCATGTGAGGTTTTACCCCAGAGGACTGTGTATGCGTGTGTTTACTGCGCAGTAAGCAAAAGTACGCTGGCGCAGCCTTTGGCTGAACTTGCCGGCCCTCCTTCAGCTAGGCATGTGGTCCGACTTGAGAAAGTGGAGATCACAGACATGCTCCAAATACAGACACACTTTCTTTCAGCAGTGCTCTTCAGATGACAAAACATTTCCTGACTGTCGCCATGTGAAATTTTCCGACCTCCTCGCTGCATTGATGGATGTAGTTGTAGAGCTCATTGACGCTGTGTGTCAGGAGCATTTTCAGGGTTTTATGGGCTCTGTGTTTGGACTGTGGCCTCTTGTTAACGTCCCCCTGGCTACAAATACACTGACATGTGATTTATGGAAATGAGCCATGGAGGAAATGCAGCAGGATAAACCAAAAGCACTCGACATGTACAGTGTGTGTTTCACTCTGTGTCTGTGGGTGCGATGGTAAAAAGACAAGACGCTAATAAAAACAGATATAGAGGGAAAGTGTGTGAGACTGATGTGCTTTTTTCCTCTTTTGATGTTCTTTAATGCAACATCAGGAGCTATAAATCCACATGCAGATGGAAATAAAAGATGTTCAGACATGATACGCATGCCCCAAACCTGGTAAATGTTTTACCACCAAATTCTCCACAAGTTTTATGAATTGAGCTCAAAATCAAAGACGCTGATTACTTTCTAAAAACGTATTTTAAAGCTAGCTGCTGATGGTCACAAAACCAAGTGCACTTCTCCAGTTTCCTTCTTTGGCTGTTCTGCATAAAATCATGCAGGCAATTTCTGGTGCATCAAAAAGCATTTTGTAATGTGATATTTAGGTCCAGTCATGCAAAGTTCATCCTCAAAATGGCATAAACGTAATTGTTTAACATTTTCGAAATGTATTCAAAAGTTCAGGTGCACACATTTATTAGTCTACATTCATTTTTGTTTTTTCTACATTTCTTCTTTAATTGCTGCTAAAAGGACCAAATTGTAAATTACAGTTTGAGAGCAGAATTAATTTGCAAAGGTTCCAGGGAGGAAAAAGGGAAAAAACGCAGAACCTGACAAAACAATACTGACAAAAAAAGAAGAAAAACTTGTAGTGCTGCACAACACAATTAATTATACTAACAAAACAGAACCCCACAGTTTCTGCCACAGTCCAGTCTCTGTTCCATGTTTTACTGGCCCTGTTACTTTCTGGAATAGACACCATGGTTCCTCATCCAATTGCAGTTGCCCCAGATTTTCCCTCCAGCTCTGCCCTGTGCTCCGCCTCCCTCCCAGCTGCCACACCCACCACACCTGTGTTCATTCCCCTGATCACCTCCCTTGGTATAAATGTGTGTGGAGTCATGTTTTTCCTTTGTTCGTTGCCAGATTCAACAGTGCGTGATAAATATAAGCGATTCTGATTTGTTGTGTTTCACCAGAGGCTCCAGATGAAATTCACTGTTTAAGATAGAAGGACTGAACCACCACAAATGAGTTCCTGTTTGTGGAAAGTAAAGTTCATTGCTCTTTAGCCTGTCATTAGATCACATTCCTGATTCATAAACAAGATCCCAGACACTTAATTCACTTCGTGTTCTCTGGAACCATAACAGTTATCATTGCCCAGTTCACGGCCATTGTTTGGAGAGCATAAGCCCTTCTCAGACCTTCTCAGCCTTGTTCAGTTTCATCGGAAAGCCCTCAGTAAAAACACACATTAACGCTGTTCTTACATAACAAGAAGAATGGATGAAGTGGTTAACCCTAACAACTGGGCCCAGTTGAGAAAGACGCCAGTTGCTTGATCTCAATCCCAAACCAGTATTGACGGATGACTACAAGGAACCAAATGTTTAGGGGCTTCAACAAACCTGTGTTGATATGTGTGTACAAATACAGTTAGTCATATGAGGTGTGCTTGTGTCTTCCATGTAAACGAGCTGATGGTCATCCTGGCCTTGCAGGGGTTAGGTTCTGAATTGAGTATTAGCAGGTTAATATCACTAGCAGGTTGAGGAGAGTGTCCTCTGTCACCCTACAAACTGTCCCAAGCACCCGTTGGCCCTTTTCCAATCAGAATTTACTGTGTGGGTGGAGTTTGAGGGATGGGCGTGAAGACAACCAGAGATTATGACCTTTGGAGTGTTTTATAGCTGCCCCACCTTTTGAAACTGTGTCTTATACAGCCTCACGATGATCTAAAGGTTGATAACTCGGGGGCACAGTGAAGTGTTTCAGTAAAATTTCTCAGATTTTGTGGCATGGAACAAAATTACTTGACTTTTTTATTATAAATCATGAACCTAAGAGAAGATTGTGACAATAAATATTTTGTTAGCTCTAAAAAACTGACAACACATTCATTTTAATGTTGTACATAGTCACAAAAAGTAAAACCACTACAATCTACAGTGTGTCATTTTTTTCACTTTGCCTACAAGCAACACAAACTGGATCTCAGTCAATCACCAATTTTCAAGTACATAATAACACTGTTTTTCCCTGAACTGTTGCATCACTGGTTATTGTGGGACCACAAATGTCCAAAAGGCGTTTTTAAAGGGCGAGGTGTTAGCAACCTTTGTGAAACAGCACAAATAGAGTAAAACAAACTTTGTGTAATTTATCTGCCATTTAAAAAAAACAACAACAATCAAAAAATGTTGTTGAACTGAAATGTTTGTGGTCAGGAGACAGTGACAGTCACTGTCATCTCTCGGGGTTCAGGGAATAAATTCCACAATCTCACCTCAACCTTGAATCGTCCTCTAGGCAGCGTGAGTGGATGTGAAGGGGCAACAACTCTTGATTTCTTTATTTTATTTTATTTTATTTGGTAAAGCTGGCATTATCATTTTACACATCATATGATCATTTTGGGCTTTCTTCGAACATGCACAACTTGATGTGCACATGTTGTCTGCCTGTGTGTGAAAGGGCAACACTGGTTTATAAAAACGGGTGCATCTTTTTGTGTGTCAGCGTGTAAATGTATGCGTGCTGTGAATTCAGCACAGATGTTTTCATGTGTTTGATTGCTTTGGTCAGATTTTCTCCTTGTGTAAATGTGTTTACCTGTGTGTGTGCCACTGGTGTTACTCAAGTCATGGGGACTAGATGGATGCTGGTCCTCACCAAGTAGTGCAGCAAGTAGTGGTTATGGTTAAAGGTAGGGTAAGTCTCCAGAAAATTGATGTGATTCAGTGTAAAGTCTCCACAAGGGATGAATATAAATGTGTGTGTATGTGAGTCTGAGTATACAAGTGTGTCCGGTAGGTTTAATCAGAGAAGGCCTTGTCCAGGATAAATTTGTGGCCCCTGGCCTCCTAATTCATCCTCGGCCTGTTGGCCTTGGGCCACTAATGAAACCCTCCAAGGTTAACCAGCTACAATATCTCACACACACACTTCCTCCTGCACATCTTTATCTCATCCTTCCTTCTCCATCATTCTTTCATTATTATCACTCCTGTTTTCTTTATCTTTTTCCATCCTTTCCGGCTTCCAAACATGAGCATCTATCTTCCACATTGGAAATGCAAAGTCACATCCAATTCATGCATTTGAATTCACTTTTTAAAGTAAGGAAAATATGTGTTTTAACTTCCTTGTACTAACAACTGAATCCAATCCCAGTCTGTCATGTTCATTATAAACATGTGCAATGGCAACTGTAGTACTGATGGGAATTGATGATAATGGCTTTTATTGGCCAAGTATGTTACACACACAAGGAATCTGTCTACGATACAGAACTGAGGCAGCCATCTGCGGCACTGTCCTGGCCATCAGGGGCAATTTAGGGTTCAGTGTCTTGCCTAAGGACACTTGGAAATGTGGACCGGAGAGAATGGGAATTGAACTGCCAATGTTCTGGTTAGGGAACGGCCGCTCTACCTCCTGAGTCACAGCTGCCCCACTGAGTGCTTTTTTCACACTGAGTGATATTTTGAAATGTCCAATACAAGGAAATCAAAGATGAAAGTAAGGAAGGTGAAAGACAAAGCAGAGAACGAGGGATGGAACACGGTGGAGAGAAAAGGCGAAGGAGAGATGAAGAGTGTGTAAGAGAAAGTCGAGGATGAAGAAAGGACATGAGGCTGAGCACTGTGGAGTGAGTGCAGAGAGTGAGCGAGGGGACAAATTTCCCAAGGGTGTGATGGAGGACAGGGGACAGCTGGCCATTAAGAACAGCACACACACATGCACTGTCCTGATGAATTAGATTTTATTAGTGACTGTCAGATGAGACTAATCAGCTCGTGTTGTTGGTCATCAAAGGGTGTCAGTCGTGTGTGTGTGGTGGTGGGTGGGTGGGGGTTCCATAGAGTTATCAAAGCCCTGTCAAACCCCATAACACACACACACACACACACACACACACGCACACACACACAGACTCACACTGTGATCTGCTAAGCTGATGTAATTTGTCATTTGTTTTCTGCTACAGGTTCTTCCATTTCAACACTTCAGCAGGTTGTGTGTGTGTGTGTGTGTGTGTGTGTGTGTGTGTGTGTGTGTGTGTGAGAGAGAGAGAGAGAGAGAGATCTTATATATATGACACCTCCTGTACAGATTACAGATGACACACATATACACATATTATCCTTGCAGCTAGGCACTATCCCTCACCTGGTAAAATATACATACACTGTATATATTGGGGGGGGCACTTTGTGTTTGAATAGTTTTTATTAAATTTTTGTGTAACTGCACACACACATTCTGTTAGGGAGAAAGCACACATACATACATTCAGTTTTGTGCTGACACAGATGTGGTTTTGTCAGTTGTCTCGTCGGCCAGCTCAGATCTCCAGGCTTCTGACAAAAGCAGAATGCCAGAGCAGACACACTCAGACACACTTTTCATACCAATTAACATGCATTAGTACTGTGCACACACACAAAAACTGAACAGGCTCTTTGTACAAACACACAAAAGCAACTCATCCTCGCCACGCTCCAGGAGTGACAGATCGATTCCCAAGACAGCTGCTACACAAACAGGTGTGTGTGTGTGTGTGTGTGTGTGTGTGTCTGTGTTCCTCCTTTCACACTTAAAAAAGAAAGACAAGAACTCAGAGAATTTTCTCTCATCTTCTTCCATGGGTAGTTTTGTAGACATATATGTTTAACAACTGTTAACAGTTATTTAATAATGTTTTGTTGTTGTTGTTTCACTCATGAATGATTTTTATGCAAAAACTGTTACAAAACAGTACATATGGGCTTTATATTGAGGAACAGGCTAGCGTGATGAAGGAGCCGGAGACAGAAGTTGCCTTCATTCCCTTTTATATTCCCCTCTGGCAACAGCACAGCAACAAAAGAACCAGGCACACACTGAACACAAAAAACCCAGCCAACCCCAGACTACATCCATCCTGCCCCGAGTGGCATTCGGGGGGACCCCACCAGGTGTCTCTGGGCCTCCAGTGCTACACAGCCCCCACCTGGCTGGTTAAGTGTCCTCAGTCACCATAGTTCCTTAGGTGTTGGGGGCGGCCTGCACTGGTGCTGAATTTGCTCTGTTGGCTCCTGGGTGGCTGGTGGAGAGGGGTCTGGACCTTGTGGATGGCTCCTGTTGAACTCTCCCTGCTTAGGTAAACCATGAGCCGGTCTGGTTCAGGTCCGCTTATTCGGTCTCACTCTGTACATCACATCAGGCAGTCTTTTCAGTACAATACACGGTCCGCTCCACTGGTCTGTTGACTGTGGGGACAAGCCCTTCTTTTGTCTAGGGCTGTACAGCCACACCAGCGTGCCAGGGACACAGTTCTCTCATCCCATGTCTGGCGCAGCCCTGCATCCATCATTGCCTCCACCTGGTCCCGCTGAAGGCGAGTATGCAAGCAATGGGTCAGGCCCTTCCAAGCTGACCCCTCCTCTGTTGGCAGCGGGGTTGCTTCCTGTTGTGTGATGCTCCCTGGTCCTCGGCACACTGACTACGCCAGTGCTTCTTCCTTCCGTAGCCCCTCTCATATGAGCCCTCACCCAAACTCAGAGCACAACGCCTGAGAAAGTGGTGTAGGCGTGGATGAGCCCCTGGCTGGCCCTGATGGTGTAGACGACACTTTGGGCCACACCAGCATCGCCGTTGGGTGCAGCCCTTCCCTACCGGCAAGGGGTCTGCCAAGTGTTATAAAAATACCAGGACAAACTGCAAGTCCACAATAAAATATTAAAATGTTCACAATACTTGTGAACATTGTATTTTTATCTGCAAAATACTTTTCATTTCATATTTTCCAGCTGGAAACCAAAGCCAGCCCACAATGAGTTGGACCCTCTGACTAGACACCTGTCAACTAATCAGTCACGTTCAACGCTTTATCTTCAACGTGTTATTTATTGTCTGACAAAGAAAGCGTGCACATATGAAAACTGATCAGGTTCCTTAGACTTTAAAGAGGACCCTGGAGTAGGGGCACACTGCCTGACCCCCCCCTTTTACCTTGACTTGTGTATTCAGTTGCAGCCTTTTACTGCCTGAAAAAGCAGCACAAGCGCTGCTGTCAACTTTGACCCCTGCTACAGGACAGGAATAGAGATGCAGTCAGGGGTCACACACACCCTCTTCTTTGCCTTTCTGTGCATGTGTGTGTGTGTGTGTGTGTATTCACATGTGTGAAGCAATGTTAAGAGATGAGTGCAGGTTCTTAATTGAGAGGAGCTGCTGGTTTTGTACATTTTATAATATTGTACAATTGACATTCATTGATACTGAAGTATTCTTTAGTTTCAGGCATCATCCAGAGGTCAACAGCTGTTCATTACTCTCCACACATCCTCAAACGGTACCAGTAGGTACAGTATGACTGCACTGAGTGTACACTGGACACAGTACAGTCCCCTCCTTCATAAGAATGCATTTTTCACTTAGTTCTAGCTCAGGAGAGGGAAAGAAAAAAATCATCTAATGCATCAACATTAGACTTAACTTAAGATGAACAGTGGCTGCTGATTACCCCAAATCCACTCCCAGCTCACTGTGAGAAACAATGTTTTGATTTATTGCTTTGTGCTACCCAAGCACTTACCTTATATTTTTATGGTGATGAATGTACTATTCTATTTGTAACAGCTTACACTGGCCTCTGCCGACCAAATATAACGATGGTGTGGACTAGGCAAAAATCCAGGGGTCTATAAAAATCAGAAATACTAAATCTCTAATATCATAATGTTGTGATGAAAACAATCTGGTTATTCTCGTACACTTAAATGCGGTTGCTGTGTGTGTGCAGAGGGTGGGTCAGGTGTGTGTGAAGTGAGGGTGCTTTAGGGCTAAGCAGAAAACAGGCGGGTGTGAAAGCTGATCTGCACTGTGGCTGATCAAGAAAGAGAGAGAGAGGAATCAACAGCAGCGGCAAAGCTTTCACTGCGTGTGTGTGTGTGTGTGTGTGTGTGTGTGTGTGTGTGTGTGTGTGTGTGTGTGGTAAAAGAGCAGCTATAAAAAGACTAGAGTTACTGGACACAAGGTGGGGTGAAAAATAGGAGAAAGAACAACAATAGCTGATACTCACACACACACTCTAGGACGCACTTTGACCCCATCAGCTGCCACCGTGCTTGCTTTGGGCTTTGTGCCGTGCAACAGGTGAGCTAGCTAATGGATGGCTGCTTGGAATAGCTGGGACGCCTTGCATTTCACACACACACTCACCCACACATGCCGCGAGGGTTAAAAACATTCTTATGTACATACATACACTGAGGCACAAGGTCAGGGCCACGTCTGGGCCAACACACACACCACTCCTTTCATTCCTACACACATCAGTTGTGTAATTAAAAGACTCGCACCTCTTTGTCACTCTCACTGTGGCACACACTTATTAGCCAGCTCTGTGGCCAAAAGGACAACACATAAACACATGGGAAACATATGAATTCACATAAATACAAATACATTACATATCCTAAGGTTTCCTGGTCTGTATTGAGAATTTTTGTTTATGTATTTATTAGAGAAAAGCATCTGAATTTTACATAGTTACCTTCTATAAGCAGTGTTGTGAAATGCTATTACAAACAGTGCTGACAGTCAGCCAGTGCTGAGCCAGCATTAAGCCAGCATTAAGCCGATACTGGGGCATCACGGAGCGTCTCTGGCCACTGTGGTTTTTGTAGAGGCCACTGTTCAATCACTTCAGCATATTGAATCAGGGTCTGAGGCAGCCAGACAGCACTCTCTGATTTACTGTTCAGCCAAAAGAATGGATGACTGAAGGCATGTAGTGTAGTTTCTCCTTATTTTAACCTTATCTAAAGAGACTTTATGTTGGTTTTCCCTTTCATTTGTCACTGGTCTCTTTTTGAGTTATGTGTTTTTCTGCCCTCAGGTTGTTGTGTAAAGCCATTAGAGGCCGTGAAGCTTTGAGCTCATTAGCCCTGATAAACAACAAAGTAATAAACCAGGGAGGCTGAACAATGCAGAAACTGAAACACACTTTGACAGAGTGGAATTTAAATATGGAGCCAGACACTCTGTCTCCACACAGCTCTGTCATCTGTACTGTGTGTGTCACTCTGTTCATTACCTGTATGTACAGTATGTGGGGTTAGGGTCAGGGTGTGTCTGTGTGTGTTCCAAGTCAATCTGTGTATTCCTGTATGTGTGTGTGTGTGTGTGTGTGTAAGGGCCAATTAAAATCAATTTGTACCCTCAGCTGTTTGAACCCCCTCTTCCCCATGAGTCCGTCTGTGTGCGTCTGTCACCTTGTTATTGCAGCGTGGATGGGTCCCTTTGGTCACTGTGTGTGGGTCAGTTTGTTCAGAGTGTGTGTTTTGTTTGGGGGGGGGGGGTGACTAGGGAAGACACCTCGAAATCTTTGGTTGGTGGCTCGGAAAAGGACGAATGATAAGACTCAGGGCAAAAACACATCAAAGGTCCCCTAAAGTCTTAGTTTCCTGCAGCCGTCTCACCCCTCTCTCTCTCTGATCTGATGAGTCTGCAGCTGTTGCTTCATAAATTAATACTGCTAGTTCGGTGTGTTCTGTGGATTATCCAGAGTAACTGAGGTAATATGTCACTGGTAAATGTTTTATTTAAATTTCAACTCCTTTCCCCTCCAGTGTATTTGAGGAAGAGGCACAAATCTCAGAGACAAACTCATAATCTGGGAAATTAAAATGAAAACTTGGACCAATTTACTTTAGACAAACTGAGACAAAGGTCCACCCATGTGAGGTGAAAAAGTTTCAACAAGCAAATATTTCACTCTTATCTCAGGTATCTGCTTCATAAATGCACAGAGATGAGAGAAAAGGGGGCGAAACTGAAGAAGAAACTTTGCTGGATGTTTACAGATTTATCATTACTGTAAACACTGTTTAGTGATGCAGTCAAATACAGAGTGTGGATACCCAAACTAAGCCTGATGGGATACGTTGGCACCAAATGGTTCAGGCCAGGTTCGAGTCGGGTTCAGACACATAGGCTAGACGGCTGGAGCACTCAAAATTCTGCTTAGTTTAATGCACAAGCTCAATTGCCTCAGGCTCAAGCAGGGGTCGGATAGAAATATGTGGTCTGATCCATGCTTTAATTAAATATGTGCAAATAAATCAAAGCAAACATTTGCTTAACTGGCCACTAAAGGTCTGAACAGGTATCATTAAATTCAGCTCTGCTCACATGATGCATCACCACAGGAGAAATTGTTGTTGTTGTTCTGTCTCTGCTCAGGTCTGTGTGGGTCTAATCATAATTTATTCACAGCATGTAATGCCTGTGATATCTCTTTAGAAATCTGGTACCAGGCTGCTACATGTTTCATCTTAAAGGCTAAAAGTCACAGGTTTGCTTAACAGGCTTCTCAGGGTTTATGGCACTGAAACTGTTTCTGTTGTTTGCTGCATTCTTAGCTGTGTATGTGTGTGTGTGCAGGCTCATGGTGACCTGGTGACATATTTTATCAGGGTGTTGCAGGGCCAGCCCTCTGCCTCCATACTTTCTATTTCACAAACTCCCTATGTGTGTCTGTGTGTGTGCATGTGTGTGTAAACAGTGCTCAACTTGTTCCAAGACCATAAAGCTGATGTGTTTTATCAGTGATTGATTGCTTGGGCCTCAACTGAGGCATTTGCACCTTCCATAGCTCCGAGCCCTGGCTGCTGAGAGTCTGTGTGGTTGTGTGTGTGTGTGTGTGTGTGTGTGTGTGTGTGCTGATGAGTCGGGCTGTGGTGGTTTGGTTGGTAGTATAGCATGATTCTGTCTTACTTCCTAGGAAAGGTGTGTTATCTTCTCTGATAATTTAGTCCTGTGTGTTTCCCATTTTGTGTTGTGTTCCTGTGTCTGCATGTCTGCATGTGTGTGTTATGTGCACGTGTGTGATGCAGGTTAATGATTGTAGAGTTTGGTGTATGTGTGGTTTCCTGTGGGTTTAAACTCTTTGCTGGGAGAGAGAGCTAGGGTTACACCAGGACACACACACACACAAAGACACACTCACAGCTCCTATGTAGCCTAAAGTGTGTAAAGCAGAATAACAGTGCTTCTGTAAAATGTCTCTGACTACAGAGCAGTGATACCTCAGACATGAACAAGTCTCTGCTCAGAGCCCAGACCTGAGGCTGCACAGTGCTCCACATGTGCTGAAGCAGAAGCCTCCATTAAGAGACTCGAAGGAAAAGAGCTCAGTATCCATGATTAAATGTTAGCTGCAAGAGAGACAAGCATATGTTTAGGAGATGACATTTCTCTGGGATGGCATGCTGGGAAGTTTGTGTCCATTTGATTGTGTTTTTGTTGACCTCACTGCTGATCAGAATCACGCTGACTTTTTGATGTGAGCCTCTAGCTTTTTGGTAAATTATCAAGATATCAGATTATCAAACTCTCCCTGGTCACCAGTATTGTAGTCGAGTCACAAAACCTCGAGTCACCAAATAATAATCTGAGTTGAGTCCCCATCGTCAGAGTCTACATTAAACTCACCTGACACAGCTCAAGTCCGAGCCCTGGACTCAAGGACTACAACTCTCCCTGGTGCTGCACATCGTTTTATCACTGCGTTTTGATGATTGCACACACAAAATAAAATAGATCGTTTGGAGTAGGTGCAATAGCGTTAAGGATTTTTTATCTGCACCTGGATGTGAATGGGCCTGTGTATGAGGTGCACGAGTAACATCATAAAACAGGAATGCTTGTGTGTCTGGAGCCGGTCTAACCCACCTGTTTGACTTAACATGGCTGTTTCAGTTATATTTATCTATAAAGCCAAATGAATCAGGTCAGCTGGCCAAACTTCAAGGTTGTCTTAAAGACATAAAGGCCTGGATGACCTGCAACTTCGTACTTCTAAACTCTGACAAAACTGAAGTTATTGTGCTTGGGCCTGAAAACCTTAGAAATCTGCTGTCTAATCATATAGTTACTTTAGATGACATAGCTCTCGCCTCCAGTACTACTGTGAGGAACCTTGGAGTCATCTTTGATCAGAATATGTCCTTTAAATCACACATAAACCAAGTCTCTAG
>NW_018128046.1:1943849-1950760 GCF_001952655.1 Monopterus albus
CCTCTCTCTCTCTCTCCCTGTACCTTTCTGCAGATAGCCCTGGCTCTGGAGCTCTACGTCTCTGACGAGCAGTCACCAGCCACATCGACCTGATCAGTGTTTGATTGTTGTGTCTTGTTGCTTTTCTTCTTTTGTCTCTCCTCTATTCACTCACCCCAACCGGTCGAGGCAAGAGCCGGGGTCTGTTGGAGGTTTCTTCCGTTAAAGGGGGTTTTTCCTCCCCACTGTCGCCAAGTGCTTGCTCAAGGGGGATTTGTTGGGTTTTCCCTATGTAATAATATTGATAACAGTAAGGTCTAGACCTTACTTTGTAAAGTGTCCTGAGATGACTTTTGTTGTGATTTGGCGCTATAAAAATAAAATTTGATTTGAATTTGATTTGATTTCAGGAGAATCAACAGGCTGAGATTAGCTCACACGCACACAAGCACACACACATAAATACATGTCTTTTCCTTCTTCCTTTCTTTTGTTCTTTCTTATTTGAGTTCAGTTCCATTTTTTTCTCACTCACTCACACATTGTGTCAACTGTGGTAACTACATCAGTCTCCCACTGTGTGTTTCTGATCATGTGAGTGGCTGGTTAACTAAATATTAACCAGCAAGAAGACAGTGAGTCCACTGTGTCAGTATGACCAACACAGCAATTATTCACAACATGTGTCACAATAGCTGCACTTTTCTTCTTGACACAGGGATAATGGAAATACCTGATTACCTTTGTGCATGTGTGTGTGTGTGTGTGTGTCACCTTTGTTCTCTGCAGTATGCGGTTTTTGTGTTTTGCACTTATCTCTTTTACTTGTGCTATTGTGAGACACATCCTGTGGCCATGCTGTATGTGTGTGTTTGTGTGTGTACATGCTGGGAGGGTAATTAGAGGCTCAGTGCAAGGCCTGGACAAATTACAGAGGATCACACACACACACACACACACATTCCCTGCCTGTTACTACCTCTCTCTTTCTTTCTCTCTCCACCCTTTTAACCTCTAGCATTGCTTAACACTAAGAACTCAGTCAGATCAGACCATAACAAAATACACCCCTCACACACTCAAGCATGAGACACGCACCCCTCCCTCTGGTTAGGAAACAGTACCTCAAAAATCTCTGCCTTAACAAGTAATCAAGTAATTTAGTCCTGGAAAGACTCATAAAATCTTATTTTCTCCTAACAAAAGTGAAAATCTGCCAGCGTGTCTGGCACTTCTACTGTTTCCAGTGTAACTCAATGAGTTTGAAAGGTTTTTTTAACCATTGCAGGGCTGGCTGCAGGTTAGTTCTCACCATACGCCAAGCTGCAGTGAAGTATGTGAAATTTTATGACCACTTTCACATAACGACTTTCTAACTGTATGATTCATTTCACCAGTTTTGACTAAGACTGTAGGTTCAATGCAGTAGGTGGCAGTGAGGAGGTTGTTCACAAAGCCTCCAGTTCCCAGTACATCCTTGATTGGTTGTGTTTTAAGTTTGGTTTCTGTTTAGCAAACGATCTGGAACTTTGTCATTTAACCAGTGCTAGAATTAATGACCAGAATTTACTGGGGAACCTTTCAAATTAAAGTTTTTACATGAATAGTGATTAAATTCTTTTTCTAATATAACAGGGTACTCAACATTAATGTGCACTGCTGTAAACAAAAAATGAAAATGTTTTAGTTCTTTTTGTTTGATGAAGCTTAAGGTGTGAAACACGCTAGCTCTGAATTCTGATCTACGCTGATGGTTTTAAAAATGTAAAAGCCTGCAGAGGTTTTTTGTTTTTTAATGTTTTTGTTGTCTTCTTGTCCACTTCTTCCTAGACAGGACACTAAAATCAGGGGGAAAAAATGGAATCCTGTGCTAATTAAGTTAAAAGGAAGAGGCTTGTTTCTTCTTTGTTAGTTGCCTGAGCTTAATGTGAAATCAACTTCCTATGTTGAAAGTAATTGACTTTCAGCAGCGTAACTCTAAAGATCCAACTAACCCCTAGCTAATATGCTAACACAAACATGAGTGCTGTCAGATACTGAGGTGATTTGTTGTTTTTAAAGTGAGAGACTGTCTCCTCTATCTCTGCTCATCACAGGCCACAGGTCAGATAAGGCCTGTCTGCTGGGAGATGGAGTGGGGGAAGAGCAGGAGGAGGTGGGAGGGAGTCACCTGATGACAAAGCAGGAGGAAGAGAAAGGCAGAGGGGAAGCAGTTAGTGTCAGCACGCTACTGGTGTTGATAGGCGTCCTCGGGGAGGTGTTTGATAAGTGATGCTGAGAGTTACTGAGTAACTAAAACTGTTGGGTAACAGGTTGGGGTTCAGTGTCCTCTCTGTGGCAGAGCAAGGGGCTCATACTGATGGGTTAGCATGAGCAGCCCCAAAGGCCGGCTAACAAAAAGCACTTATGGACCCATAAAGCACTTTGACAAGAAAAAAACGTGCTTTTACATCAGTTCAGTGTTTTGTATTTGAGACATTCTACACCAACAGTATACTTAAAAATCATCTCTTAGCATGTAAAACAAAACAAGAAAAACTTTAATGCTCTAATTTTGTCACAAGTGCAGTCAAAATAAAAAGTGAAACATCTTTGAGGCATTTTAATTATGAATGTTTTTTTCACACAGACATTTACACTACTTACACATGTCTCACATATATATTTTTTCTTCTATATCAGTCTGTGTTTGCTGCGTTTGTGCCTTCACTGTCTGACTGACTGGACACTTTATCAAGGGACAGTTTGGAGATGTCTGCACCTTCTCCTTCACATTTTCACCTTCTCTCAGCTGAATCATGCTGCACAGGAAAACAACTTGGTTTAAATTTGGTCTTGTACTATTATTATTACTAGAAAATGTCCAAATTTGTGGATTTATGCTTTTTAGTCCTTTGACTTTTCAGAGTTTGTACTTAAACATTATGGACGAGGTCACGTGAGGGTTCAGGAACAGCAACAGTTGCAGTTTGAATTTTGTTCCATGTGACAGATAAGGCAGCAAACAAACTCTGCCCTTCCTCTCTGCTCGGTTTATCCCCTCTCCTCACCCACGTTTCTTCTTCTCTTCCTCTTCTTCCTCCTCCTCACTTGCGACTGTGTCTACATTAAAGAGCCACATTTTCAGACATTTTTAAACCAGCTTTGCCAAACATCAGGTTCATTCACTCCCATTCCATTCAAAACAGCACAAGAAGACAAAACGTCTGATGACCGCTTCTCATCACCATTTTTTTTTATTTGGTTTATTCTTTCTGTGGCTTCTTTGTCTGACAGATTTTCATAATTACTTTTTCCAAAGCAAATTAAATGATCACAAAATAAAATAAAATAAATCCCTCGTACCTGCCACAGTGCCCAACAGCTACTGGACAGAGGTTTTGGAAGCTCTAGCTTAAACCTGCAGCACCATTGAAAGTAGCCAAGTTGATTTTATTTAACAGGAAACCTGTCTGTTTTGTCTATTCTGTGTACCTAAAGTTATTTAAAAAGTAATCACAGCAGTATTCATCTAGACAAAGATACTGGCCTAATTAAACCACCAGACAAACCAAAGTGAAACTTCCACCAAAAATAGAAAGTAAAAAAATAGAAATATATTTGAAGAATAAAAACTGAAAAACAACTTTGATACTGAAACTTAAACCGTTTCTTCAGATGTGAAACACTGTTGTCTTCCTCCTTTCTCCTCTGGTGCTCTCCTTTCTACTTATGATGTACTGTGAGTCTATAAAACATGTTGCTCTTTGAAGGTATGTGCTAATGGCAGCTATTACACTCACTCTTCTCCTCCCCTGCCTTTTACTCACAAACACTCTTCCATTCCTCTACATCCACCTCCCTTCTCTGTGTCTTTCTCATGTGCTCTGTCCTTTTCTGAGTCTCTAATTAGAAGTCTGTTAAACTCGGTGAACAGCGGTCAGGAATGCATCCGACAAGCTCGTAAAGATGACATCAAACTCCCCGAGATGCTGACAAACAGGTTTAACCTCCCTGCTCACACAGTGCAGCAGGATGATGAATGGATGGATGGAGAGAAACAAGAAAATAAGGGGGAAAGGAAACTTCTGACAGAGAGAAATCATTTTTGTGTAAGCCAGGGTCATTTGCAGCATTTCAAGAAGTCACTGACCAAAATGGAGCTGAATCATTGAAATCAAGTGAGTTTATTTGAATCAAGGTCGAATAAAGAAAAACAGAAACACGGATTCTAACAAAATTAGTGAATTGAATGCAAAGAATACTTTTTTTTAGCAATTACACTTTATTCTTAATGTTGATTCAAGATGTTAATGATACAGTAAAGAGAGTGTTAATGTTCTGCATAAAAACAAAACAACATCCAATTTAGATTTATGCAGTTCATTTAATGTGGTCTAATGTGAAAAGTAGATGTGTGTTAGTTGTAATATTACCTGATTAATATATTTGTGTGTAAGTCAGGCTTTGTAAAGTTGGGTTAAAAACACTAAACATTTTTCATTATGTTAAATTATGTCTAAATTAAAATTAGGGTTTTAAATAATAAATACTGGAACTATAAACTAAATATTTATATCATTTATTTTTATTTATTTATTCCAGCCATATTACAGACCAGGAATTATGACACTGGATGATTTTGTATCACACAAATAGCAGCAAGTTGCCATTTACAAATAAATCTGATAGTGAGAATTTTAAAACATTGGCATTAATTGTAAAACAATAAATTTAATCCAGAATTTTACAGAGCTGTCCAGTATTTTCATTTCTTAAAAGGGTGGAGTGATAAACAGGAATTTTTAAACAGTGTTAAAAATAAAACAATATCAAGTAAATTATGTGAAGAACAGCCCAGAAATTCCCAGTTTTTAGGGATGTACAACAAGAATTGTGGGGAAATTTGGCTAAATAAATAAAATAAAGTAATGGGTGCCTGCAGTCCACATGACAAAGTATCCTTGGGCAAGGCACTGAACCTCCCAAGTTGCCCCCGATGGTTAGAGCCATCGGTTGAGCTGGTGCCGCAGATGGCTGCCATTGGTTCTGTAACGGAAACAAATTGACAAAACATTTTTTTATTTCTTGTCCTTTTCTCTATTCACCTCCTTGTTGTCCAGATTCTCCACCTCCTCATTCCTCCTTCACTCCTCTTTCTTCACTCATTCATCCCTTTTTTATCTCTCTTCCTTCACCACCTCCATCTTTGAAGTCTCTTCTTCTGCTGTGCCACCCTGTTTCACTTCAGTCCCTCAGTATGGCCACACAATGACTCTTTCATGCCGAGGAAGGGAAGACAGAAAAAGCAGAGGAAGAAGAGAATATTAAAGTGATGAAGGGCGGAAGAAGGGAGCACAGAAAGAGGGACGGGGAGAGGAAGGAAGGAGGGATGTATAGAGGAAGGGTAGGCTGGGGTCAGAACTGACGTTGTGAGGTTGATGTGGGGTCAACATGATGAAGCTGTAAAGGATGGTGTGTGTGTGTGTGCGCAAGCAGAGGGGACCATAAGACGTATGGCTGGTTGACAGAAGAAAGGGAGACAGAGGAAGATTACAGGGGGAGGCAAAGAGGTAGTGGCCTCGTTGTGGAGTGAGGTCCTCTGTGCATGTTTTTATTACTTTGTGTGGACCCATTTTTTTTCAAGGACATTGTTTTGTTATGAGGACATTATAGTCAGTCCTCACAATTTTTGAAGGTTGAGACTTGGCTTAAGAAACAGCTTTAGCTTAGTGTTTGGTGTTATTGTAGATGTTTAGTTGTGCTGGTTAAGGTAAGGGGGATGCATCGTGTCAGCGAGTGTCTTCACAACCAAGATATCACTGTGTGTGTGTGTGTGTGTGCCCATATTTTCTTTAATTACTTAGCTTTAGTTGAAGGCCAAAGTTCACAGCATCCAGACTGTAACAACAATTGTGCCTGATATATAAAGGGTTTGCTCCAGCATCTCTGTATGTTGTTTGGTATCCCTTTGGCTTGAAACATGTAATTTTATTTATTTAGTTAGCCAAATTTCCCCACAGTTCTGGCCACACATCCCTAAAAAACTGGAAATTCCTGGGCTGTTCATCACAAAATTCACCTGTTGGTATTTTGTTTTATTTTTAACACTGTTTAAAAATGTTCTGTTTATCACTCCACCCATTTGACAAATGAGAATACTGGTTAATTCTGCAAAATTCCAGATTATATTTACTGTTTTACATTCAATGCCAGTGTTTTTAAAATTCTCATTTTCTGGTTTGTTTGCACATAGAAAACTCGCTACTAACTGTGAGATACAAAATCATCCATTGTCATCATAATTCCTGGTCTGCCTTTGATGACAAACACATTTCAGAGATAACCAATCCAACACTGATTAATTAATTTTTTGTCATGGTTGTGAAAAACACTCTTCATTATATATTTAAGGATACTCTGAAATTGTGTTCATCAGTTCTACAAACAGAAACTCAACGCTGAACACAAGTAACACATTTGTGAAAAGGTTGGAGTGAATTTGGCTGTTTGTAGCATTAAAAACTATGCTCATCATCACCTTTATCCAAATGTCCTTGAATGCACCAGCAAAAAGAGATTCCTAAATTTTCCTCTGATGGATTTCATAGCTTGTGCTATGCAAAGTGTTCAGTCTCTTTATAAAGCCCACATGACATGCACTCAAACTCAGTCTTAGAACAAATAGCACTAAAACAATTAGTCAGAAAATAAAACAAAAACAATTTTTATTTAAAAAAGCAAACAGTAGGTTTTTTCAGGCATTCATTTATGTAAATATAAGGACACTTTATTGTCTTATTTAGTTATTGTTAATAGAACATGTTTGGGTTTTGGTCAGACAATTCTAGCAGAGATTCTCTGACCCTGTGATGGGCATTTAGCTTTTTTTTAACATCTACAGTGACTCAAACATTGGTAATAAGTCTTGGGTGCGGCTCTGAACAAATTGT
>NW_018128046.1:1950804-1962098 GCF_001952655.1 Monopterus albus
CTCATTTTATACATCTGTCCATGATGTAACACAAATCCATTCTGCAGCATCTAAACATAGAGATCAGTTTGTGAGTGTTTGTATTTTGAAGAAAGGGGCAACTGGTTCTTGTGTGTCTGGACAGGACTGAGCCAGGGAGAGAGGAGTGACCTCTGATTGGCTGGAGTGGCTCGGAGGTGATGTGAAAGGTCATCCAGGGGTTGAAGGTGGGGGCACAAGTGGGCTGGCATATCAACACCTTGTCCGATATCTACAATGCAGTGTGTGTATGTGTGTGTGTGATTGATCCGTCCAACCTGGTGGTCGCAACTATAGATCCGAGAGACCGGAGATGGATGTGTGTGTGTGGGTTTTTATGTGTGTGTGTGTTTGTTGAGGGGCAGTGGGATGAGAGGCGATCAGTCTCCCGTGGCGACAGCCCAGACCACGGACCCTTCCGCTTCCTCTAAATATTTACAGAGAGCTGACCAATCAGAGACAAGCAGACTCTGGCCACCAGCCATGACATGAAGAAGTGTGTCTGGTGTGTATTTTTGTTCATGTGTGTGTGTGTTTGTGTGTATTTGGTGTGATTACATTATATCTTATCTAAGTCACACCTTGCAGTGTTGCACTGCAGGGCCGTCTGGAGATATAAATTTAACACTCAACACATTTTTACAATTATAATAAGACCAACTATTAGTACACACTCTCTCATACACACACCTACACACACACACATATATATAAACACACACAAAAATGTTCCATCACACTTTCAAGTACACACATTAACTCTCTTTCTCTTGAAAACAAACCCTTAAAATTTCATCCAAACATGCAAAAACACATCTCCCTCTCCCTCTTTATTTTATGCTTGGTCTCACGCACACACAGACACACACATATACACGCACATAGACCCTGAGCATGTGTGCACAGTGAAAGTGCTCTGCCTGCCTGTTTCAGCGCACAGTAAATGAATAAAATGTGTTTGAGCCGCTGAGAGGAAGTGGTTTCCAGACCGCCACAGCATGTTGGAAACAGCTGCTTATGTGAATGTGTGATAGTGTGTGTGTGCGTGTGGGAGTGGGTGTGAGTGTGTGCATGTGTGATTCAGCTTGTTCCTGAGCAGCATGTTTTCATCTTGTGTGTGTATCTTTTGACATGTGTTTCTATGTGTGTGCATGTTGTGTGTGTTTGTCCCTGTATCCAGTGTGTGTGTGTGTGTGTGTGTGTCTGTGTGTCTGTGCTTTGCTGTGAGGGGGCCTGTTGACCACTTGAGAGGAAACCACAGGCCAGACAGAGCTGTGTGTCATCAGGCCGACCGCCACAGAGTCGAACATCCAGCTTCAGCCTGAAAACACGAGCAACAGAGATAAACACAACGACAAACTGAGCGATAAACAGACGAGAGACACTGTCCATTTTTAGTTTCTGCCATCGTTACAGAGAAAAAGTGTCACTGAGTTTATTCATATTTCACCACGAATATTTCCGGTTTCCAAACGTAGCCACCAGCTGTGGCCATCCGCAATACATTATACCTCTTTCCTTGTTTTTCTGCTCCCACTTTCTTTTACTTGCTGTTACATTCCTTCCTCTTTCTATCACTGAACATGAATTATCCAGTTTAGACTTTGGAAGTGGAATTAACTTATAATGTAAAGGAATGTCAGTTATGAATTGCTCAAAAACAGACAAAACCACTTCAAGAAAACTCTACAAGTTCAGAAATGAATGACGCTCTGCTAATGTTTGCATCCTGACTTTTATTTGCAGAAACAAACGGACTGAGACAGTATGAGGGAACTTACACCTTTAACTGTACCACTGAGATCTTATTTGCATATAAAGTACTTTGTTTGCCTGATCTTTTTATGCAAAACATGTGGCTTTAGCGGAGAGAAGACGCCGTTGTTGGCTGCTCCACTGAAGATCCTGTTTTAATTTCACTCACAGTAAACTGACAATATGTCAGTTTAACAAAGAGTTAAATAAGATTAGAAATGTTGATTGATGTCTTGAAAATTAAGACATAATCACCATTTCAGTGAGGAAAAATCAACTGGAACTGTACAACAATATTTATTGATAAGCTGTTGAACAGACTATGTGATTGTCTTGAACAAGGTTCATATAAAGATAAGACACAGGGCCTGATGCCCCAGTCTAGACCAGTGATGATGAAGTAAAACCAGCAGGAGGAAGGTAGAGCAGCTCATCGCAATCTCCTTCAACATCCTGAGGAAAATAGCGGTGGGACAGAATTGAGATGTTATTTAAAGAATAGCACCAAGGGACCAGCTGGCTCAAGGAATGTGGGCAGAAGGTCTTTGGTCAGAAATAGTGACGTCACTGTTGTTAATATAAGGAAGCAGACAGCGTGGAAAAGTGGAAGTGATGGACAAGATTAGAGCAGAAAGAAATAGCCAAAAAATCCCCTTGAGTTATAAAGATAGAGCATGTGTAAAAATATCTTTTTTGTTAGAAACTGTCTGCAACTATTATCTTATGTTTTGTCACAGAAACAGATGACAAAAAAACAAAAACCATAAAATGGCCGCTGCAAGATGTTGTCACGGCCTCCACTGTACATTTAAATATCATAATCTATCAAAGGATCTTTCAAAAACTAGAGCAGCGCTATTTGAACTAACCAAAATCAATTTTACCCAGGAAATTATTTATCCAGTTTTTTGAAACTTTATTTTTGCAAATTTTTGTCAAATGGATATAAATGTCATTAGACACATTTATTTAATAATCTTGCCAACATGAATCATCAGTTATTCAGCAGCAATGAAGCATTCACGATGTTCATCGTTTATGTGATCAGTCTGATTATTGATAACATCACTTTCATCACAGAGCTGCAGCTTTCTCCGTCTAACCCACCTCCCTTTTCATCCTCCTCCTCCCTCTTTTTCTTCAAACTGTGTAGCTTCTACTTCCGTCGTGTCCGTGAGCCGAATCTTTTGATCTTTACACAAAACAGATCAGGCTCTCCCTCACACAGACACACACACGCAGGCTGAACACAGACACACACTTCTTCCACCTCATCAAAGTTGTGGAAGTGTGTGTGGGACGATGTATTTGATGGAAGGGGGGGGGGTGCCCGGAAGTGTTTTAGTGTTTGTTGTGTGTGTTGGGGTGGCATGCAATCATGGCTGCAGGGACACACACACACACACACACACACACACACACAGCTGGGACTTATCAGTGTTTACGTACTCTCTCCTGTCTGACTGACTTAAACTTTACCTCCACTCTCTCTCTGTTCACACACACACACACACAGTGCCACCCAGCCAGATCGAGGGAAACCTTTATCTGAGCATGGTGCTAAGTTGTGAATGGTGTGTGTCTGTGTGTGTGGGTGTTTGGCTTGGCAAACTGCCATGCAAATTGGACTGAAGCCAAACTCTTCTCTGGAACAGCAGCCACGTGCCACAGCCTGCTTGTGTGTGTGTGTGTGTGTGTGTGTGTGTGTCTGTGTGTGTGTGTATGCATGTGTGTGCATCTTCAGATTTGCATTTGATACTGTCTCGGTTTCTTGCTGTTACAGGTGAGCAGAGACAGTAAAATGACTGCTGCTGTAACACGTTGACATGACCAGTGGCTTCACTTTCACAAGGGGCCTTTTCTACTTTCTCTTCGCCTCTGCCTCAGAAAAGCATAAACATCTGCCACTGTTCAAACACAAAATCCAATGAAAGACACACAGAGTTGAATGTGCTTGTTATATGCAAGTTGGTTTTTAATCTGAGCTTGGCAGCATCTCACAGCACAGCTGGCTTTGTTTGCAGCCCTAAGACTTGGGCTGCTTCTCCAATATGTTTCCATCTCTTCTCCTTCAGCTTATTAAGTGTCACAGGTGACTAGTGAAAAACCTGGGGTCACACATCCACACTCAAAAGTGGTTTCACTGTCACTATAGAAGACAATAAAACACTGTGGTCAACATGCAGTGTCCTTTACAATTCCAGATTTTAGAATTTACCAAAATCTAAAATCTGAACTCTGACCCTGCTTGTCACTGTTCTCATGACCGATTATTAATTGTTGCTGAAGCTAAAACGTCCTGTGACGTCCAGTCTGCTAAATGAACTTGACTTTCACCTCCTGCTAATTTTTGTTGGTGGGACCCCCACCCTCCCAGCATCTCCTGGCCTAATTACAAAATGAACACAATCAGAGTCAGTTTAATTTAGAGGTACTGTTGCTAATCAGGTTATTAACCTGATTATGATTTGTAACTGACAGCTGGGGGCTGTGGAGGACACAGGCTGCTGATTATGTTTTAATAATTTTTTATTTTTTTTTTTTAAGAAGGATGACAAAATTCTGAGTGTGGGTTAAATGAGTGCCTTGGGCAACTGGATTGTGTCTGGGGGCACGAGAGCCGTCAGGCGGCTGCATCCCTGCCACAGAAACAAACAGACCGAATAAAAGGACACATATGAGGAATAAAATGTGTCCATTTATTTTGACAGGCTTTGTGCACATCAGCTATTTGAAGGTATCTCTAACTAGTCATCATAGGGGAAGGCACCTGTTCCCGATCATAAAAAAGCATATGGCTGTTTAGGTTGTGGCTTTTGTGGTTTGTTGTCAGAAGTTACATTTACAACACTTGTGAATCCCTACACTGGTGCACATTGTAAATGAACAAAAGAGCAGCAGGATGTTTGAAAAACATGGATAGAAAAGAGCACAGTGTATGATCATGTTTCTCTTTAGGTTGTGGCTTTTCTTTACTTAAGTGGGAGTCCACCACACAAAGTATGTGTGAACTCTGGAGCATATCCTTCAGTCTCATTAATTTGGACATGGGAGCCAAATGACCACACCAAGATCTTATCCATCTGCATCAGCTCCACAGAACACGAGGCTGCTCCCCCATTCTCCCTCATATTATTTATACTTGATGAAATGCAGCCTCTGACAAGCTGAAAATGATCAAGTTTTTATTTTTATTTTCTTGTTCTGAGCTGTAAAAATGTTTTGTGTTGAAGAACAGTTTTATTGGTCTGCCTCAGTTCCTTTATCTCACACTTTCCAAGTATACTCTAGCAGTTGCAGCAGGGTTACAATCTCAGTTTGCTTGATTAAAATAAAATATATATCTCAGTGTTAATGTTATTGAAGTTTTATTGTAGTACCCTATCAACCCATTTACAACTGTCCAGAAGCTGTTTTGGCTCAGGAAAAAAGACAGCACTCAGCTTGGCCTCAGCTCTTGAAGGTTATAGCTGTGGTCAGCTTCTTGCCATGAAGGGCCCCGGGTGATAATAATAGTGGTGGGCTTTAAGAGTTGATACAAGGGTTAGGGCAAGGGTTGGAATCAGGGTTAGGAAGGAGAAGGGCCTTTACGGGGTCGACAGCTTCAGATTTGGGGGTTAAGACACCGCTGTGAGCGGCACAGTGGTGCCGTGTTAGCACTGTGGCCTCACAGCATGGGGTTTCCTCTCAGCCTATAGGTACGAATGTGAGCCTGTCTGTCTCTGTGTGCAGACTAGCAACGTGTCCAGGGTGTAACGTGCATTTTGCTTAAAGTCAGATTGCCTCCAGCTCTGGTGTAGAAAAGCTTTTACACAGGCTTCCTTTAAAAGTCTGTTTAACTATGGCTCTTCAGGGTTATAGCATTGTTCAGTTTTTGGGTTAGGGGGCACTTCTAGAATGCTGGAGCTCCATGATCAAGTCAGTGTCAAACATCTGAATGCTACAGTGCATAGATTCAGATCCTTCTAGGACCTGGTTTGATTCTGGTCAGCTATATTTAGAGTCAGCCTTGAAGAGAAGACAAGCTTCTGGACTGACATACATCACCAGTTCTGATAGTCATGACCTCTACTGTTTGTGGAGTCACACCATAAGCTGACAGTGGAGTCTGGATTCAGACTGAGGGCAAAGAGGGGAAGGGACTTCTAGAAGTGAACTTAATTCTTAATTTGAGGGTTAATGGCATTGGTCAGCCTTAGATTTGGATTGGAGACAAAATGGATGACTATAGTTGTAGTCTTAGTCAGCATTTTTAAGCTCAGAAAAACAGCTGAAAGCGACACATTGAGAGTTTGGGGTGATGGTAGTGGTCAGAGCGATGGCTGGGGCCAGCATTATAAAGGAGAAGGGGCCTCTGTGAGTCATCTTGGCTCCAGGTCCGGGGAATGACAGCGGTGGCCAGTTCCTGAGTGGAAGAGCCTCCAGGGCCCCGGGGCCTCTGCACCGTCCAGGGGCCAGGCTGTGGCCAGGTCACTGGGTGATAGATGAGGGTGAGGCTGCTTATGACAGGTGCCCACCAGCCCTGACCAGTCCAACTTAATCAGCACAGCGCTTAGACAACAGACCCCATTTAACCTCCTAATGACTGGTCACTCAATCTAGACACACACATGAACACACACACACACACATATAGGAAGAGCCCAACCGGCGCACAAAGGGACCACACTTACAAAGCATAAAACAAGACAACTAAATAAAGTCTTAAACACAGAGAAATAAAAGCAGACACATGCACAAATGAAGATGGAGTGCTGAATGAACACAACAAGGACATGAGCACACACACACACACACAGACACGTTTCGCCTCCTGCTGCTCCCCCATTCAGCCATTTATTGATTTCTACTTAATGAACTGAGGAGCAATTAAAGTGCTGGTTGCAGAGACAGATAATGTAATTAAGGCTTCACAGCTGAGTGCACTGAGCTGCCGCAGACTCTGACACATCAGATCAGATCAGTGTTTGCTTTAGATAACAGTTCAATCAAAGCATCTTGTTCAAGGAAATTATTTTCAACAAAGAATATGAATCACTTGTTACTTAGTTTGTATTTGTCTCTTTTTTTGCATTTGTCTGTGTTCAGCTGCACTTTTTCACAGTTGAGCATCAGGTTCCCCACAGTGACCCACTTTCTACCAACTGTCATCAGTGTCACTTCATTCTGCTTCATTTGGCTGAAGAGTGCGTCTCGTGTGTCTGTCTGTGTGTGATTGAGGGTTTTAGCCCCTGTCAGGAAACTTCTGGCTATTTGTAAATGTTTGCATCATTTTTTAAAGGGTCACAGAGTCAATGCTGTGGAAAAGCTACTCTGACCACTTATGATCCTGTAACATTACTGAACCATTTTCTCTACAGTTCAGTAGTGAATAAAAGCCGGCACATTACCACTAAAGACACAGACAAGATCACACGATGCTTCTCATGTGTGACACGTTTACAAATGGAATTAAACCAGCTACAGAAACGTTGCTTTTAAGTATGGATTTCTTCATAGCTGTAAAGAAAATAGTAAGTAATGGCTGGTCGATCCAAACATGAAATTAGAGAACGTCTTTCCTTTCACACCGGGAATGGGATAACACAACAAGTTAAAAAATGCCTGGGTATTTTCTCAGGCTGTAGGAGACAAGAGTTGTCAATGATGTGTCAACAGTTTCCCTTCCTCCACCTCTTGGCCATGCTGTCTGTGTGTGTGTTTACATTAGGGTGGTCACATTAGTGAAAGTAGAAAGTGTTAATTGGACAGTTACCATCACAGGTGTGAGTACTAATTATCATAATGTGCAAGATAACAGCTTAACATTTGTTAAGTGAGTGTTTGCCTTGATTTAAGAAAGCTCCTCTCCCTCCCCTCTGAGCTGATCTGCATTTAAGAACTTACAAAAATTCCCTTTCTTTCTCTACATCCTTCATTTTGGCTAAATGTCACTGCAAAGCCATTTATCAGACAAATCTTAATTAATGTGTTGTAGTTTCATTTCATTTAAAGGAAGGAAAAAGGGGTGAAGAAGAACTACAGCAATGGAGGGAAGCAAATAGGTGGATCCAGGAGGTTAAAGTAGTCGAAATGTCTCTAAACCTAACCCTCCCCTGGAGTAAATAAGGAGCGTAGCCAAAGTTAGCTAAAGAAAACACCGTGTGTGTGTGTGTGTGTGTGTGTGTGTGTGTGTGTGTGTGCACAAAAACAATTTGATTCTTAATGATGTGTTAATTATTTTGTAAAACTAGGGTCCTTATTTACTTTTTACATATATTTCAAATGTGCCACCCCTCACTGAACCTGTGCCCAGCCTGGCCACCCCACTCAAAATGTTATAGATCCGTCCCTGAAGGAATGAGGATGAGTGGAAGGGTCAAGAAGGAGGCACAAAAAAAAAAACAAGTAAGCACTGAAAGAGAAGAGCATGACAAAGTAGAAACAGAAGATGAAGGAAGGAAGACAGTATGAGGAGCAGTTTTTTTTTTTAAATAAATACTTAGTATGAGAGGAAAAGGACAAACACAAAGTAACACTAAACCTTTGTGGATTCACACACGCAGCCAGGAGCGTGGGTGGCGCTGCAGTCATCTCAGGGGAGAGGACGACTCCAGTGCTGCTGGGACCCAGCAACAGGCGGGGTGGACATGGGCCCACGGCTCACTGTGAGCCAGACTTTCCCCATTTCATAGGTAGCTTTTATGGATTTTTTATAGCGGCTTTATTTTGTTGTTTTGGCATTTTAATATCTGGAGATTTCACTTAGCTTTAATCTTAGGGTGCTGACCTGTACATCTCATGAGTGAAAAAGGAGGGCAGAGGAGATGTCTGCAGACCCCTCACACCCTGGACATAAATTGTTTGAACTCCTCCTCTGTGCTGCAGATGAATCTCTTGTATGCTCAACATACTTGGTGATTAAAACTGATTTTCTGATGCACTTTTTTCACACTAATTAGGTTTAATCAGATCTTGTCAAGTGAGCCACTGAATTGATGGGTGATGAAATGATTGAATGAATGGATATGGGTGGAAAGAATACAACTGTAAATCCTTAAGTAAAGTAAGTCTGACAGCTAAAAAGCACACACGGGATAGATTTGTTTAATTAAATGGGCTTTATTTCATTTAGACATTCTACAAAGGAAAACAAAGGGTAAGATGAAAAGAAGGTGATTTACTGAGAACCTGAAATTGATAAATAAAGACTTAATTTTGGATATCAGCCTATAGCCTAGATTAAAATGTCATCCTCATGTTTCTTTAATTCTGCCAATTATGAATGAAATCTTAGAGAGAGCAACTGTGAATAATGAAAGAAAATGCACATCACACTCTAAAAAACAATCTAAAATATCACAATCTGTTCTGTCATAAATTAAAAAAAACTTCTAAATGTATATCACTATTTGTGTCTTACCAAAACAAGTAATGTTTCAACAAGTGTCCACAGGATCAGTTGTTATGTGGAGGTCAGTTACTGATTCATCATGACAATCCACTTGATTATCGCATGAAAATTATCGATAATCAAGCTATAATTATACAATCTGATAAGAACAAACTCTTTGCAACTCCTGATAAAGAAACAAAAAGAAGATACAGGTACAATACTGTCAGTCTAAATCCATGTTTAAAGTACAGCAGATGTCCTGTGAGTCCTTTTAGGAATATTAACAATCACTTTAAAATGCAACTATGATACAGAAGAAGATAAAAACACCACAAAGAGGAATGAAGTCACTATTAATTAGATTGTTTCAACAACAGACACACAGCGAGTCTTAAGCTGAGTCCTGAGGCCTGTTATAATGGAAACTAGCAGCACAGGGGGTAATGTGACATCAGGCATGTGTACGTGTGTGTGCTATCTCCATGCTGCTGTTGCATGCTATGACTCATTGGACGTTTCCGCTGTTTACTGGAATATTGCTGGAGCATGTTTATGTCCTGAGGTTTTTAATGGCTACCTGAGAGCGAGTGCGGGAAACCTCTGGGTCCTTTTTTTTTTTAACTAAAGTGCTTTATAAAAGTTGATTTATTTTTGTTTCTTGGAAGGGTTCTTCATGTCAAGTTAGGACTGATGCTCATTGTTGGCTGAATGTGACATGTCCAGCAGTGAATTGTGACTGGACCACTCTGTACTCAGACTGGAAAATGAACAAATAGAAGAACAAAGACAATCTATGAACATATCAAAACTCACTGCCCAATTTCTAAGAAATTAAGGTGGTTTACCACACTGTAAATATGTTGCTCTAGAGCATCTCAAATTTTCCACATCTTCTAAATAAAAAGAGATAAGGAGGAAAGAGCCTAATAAACTTAATGAGACTTTGTTATGCAGAGTCAAAAAGAAAAGTGGTGTTTTTGTCACAGCCTTCTGCTTATATAAAATGTAGTCCAACAAAGTCCAGTCCAGTTTGTGTTGTGTTTGTTGTCTTGTTTTTCTTTCCTTCTCTCTCTCCTCTATCCACTCACCCCAATCGGTCGAGGCAGAAGGCCGCCCACCAGGAGTCGGCATCTGTCAGCTGTCTGTCTTTAATTTGTAAAGTGTCCAGAGACAACTTTTGTTGTGATTTGTGGCTATACAGATAAAATTTAATTTAAATGATAAAGATTATACACCATGCTGGGGTAGTCACAGTGTACACTAACAGAAATGTCAAGTTATGGTTTTACTGGGACTGTTTCCTCAAATGACTTACACTACTTCCTGCACCCAGCCATTGTTTGAGCGTTGATATAGTTTTAAACTTCATAAATAGTCAGGCTGCAGTCTTTATGCTAAGCTAAGCTAACCACCCACTGGCTCTCACTTCATAGTTAACCCATCATCATGACTTGGTTGTTGGTCAAAAAAGGGGATCAGGCTGTAGAAGACAGAGGCCTGTCTTCCTCCTGGTTCACAAACAAGACTTGAGAAGTTGTGGTAGCTTTTCCATTGTAGCCTCGTGAGGCATCCTGGACACTTAATTAACCAACAACTTAATTTTTGGTTTTCACTGACACTACACAAGATAAGGCACCAGGGTGTTGTCTCCAGTGTTCATTTTCATTCACTCTACGTTCAGATCTTACCTTTTTTGGCTCATTTTGTCTGGTCTGACCCAAACATTGCCTTTTTGATGCCCTTAACTGTAGTTAATATGTACTGTTTTATAGTTATTCTATTGCAGGAAAAATAGTTTTTAAAATAGTTGTAATTGACCATAAACTGCCCAGTCATCTCACGTCAACATCACATATACAGACATTTACATGTTACTAGACTGTTTAAGGTTCCACTTGCAGTGGATTTCAATGGCAGTTCTAAACATGCACTGACAGTGTGCATGTACTGAAGAGTGTGTTTGGTTGTGTGCTGAGGATACTGTGATTAGCTGTAGGCACTGAGTGGGGGAGTTAATGGGGGGGTGCCTGTCTAGTTTGGGAATAAGTTTACCCTTGGCCTTTCTGCTACAGCCATCTGTTGAGAGATTGTCAAGATGAACCCACTTGTGTGTGTGTGTGTGTGAGAGAGAGAGAGAGAGAGGGAG
>NW_018128046.1:1962130-1962595 GCF_001952655.1 Monopterus albus
AGAGATGACTACCACACCCCTCCTCCTCTATCCCTGATGCATCTCCATCCTTTTATTTTGAGGGGCTAGATCCTGACACACTGCTGTTTCACACACACAGTCACAAAGAGAGGGGGGGTCATGGTTAGGTCTAACCTGCCTAATTCTCTCTAATGGCTTCTCTATTCAGGGATTAACTCACTAAATCCACACACACAGAGGGTGCACCATGCACTGGCGTTCAGCGCAACCATCTTTAATAACACACACAGACACACACACACACACACACATAGAAAAAAGGAAATAGACAATAGCTGATCTCTTTGCAGTGATTTAGCAAGGCATCAAATGGCCCGTGGGCTGCAATTAAAATGTTTGGGACTCAGGAGAGGACTGAAGGGGAGTTGGGGGAGAGGATGGTGCAAGATGGGGGAGTGGAAAGAGAAGGACACGACAAACAGTGAGAGAAAGGAGGGGAAAGAG
>NW_018128046.1:1962624-1971834 GCF_001952655.1 Monopterus albus
CTCTTTGTGTGCGTGTTTCCTTTTATGGAGCTTGCTCTTAGGCGTGTCTGTGTGAGGTTTATTGGCCCACTCACTTTTTTCTGAAATGTCTCTCCAGAAATTGGAGATTTACAAAATTCCAGACGGAAACAAAAACACATACAGGTCAGGTGAACTGCTGCAATTGAATTATTGGGAATGGGAACATGATGCTGCCTCTCCAAAAAGCCCCTGCCAGTTCGTCTTCCAGATACTGGGGAGCTGACTGTGGTGACTGAGTCCACATGAGGAGCACCAATGCTGTTAATCAGGTGTCACAGTGAGAGACCCTGAACGCAGTAACCTTTTGGTTTTTAACCACGTTGCCTGGCTGAGGTCCAGGTCTGTTATTCAAGAGAAACAAAAACCTTCAGAGAAAAGGCTGCGAACAGCTCCGCATCCTGTTCCAGCAGCACAAAGGGATGTACAATGGAGCAGAAAAGAGAAGGTAATAACATCTATGAACTCAAATTGATTCACTGAGACAAAAACATTTGCTTCAGGAGTCAGCCTTCTCTTATACAAGATACAGTATGTGGATTGCTGCTAATTAACTTTGCCAAACAGCTTTGGAGGAGATGGAACTGCTGCCTGGATATCTTGCAGTTCAGAAGGTGTGACAGTCTTATACTGACCAGTCAGAGTTGATCAAAGCAAATCTTTAGACGTACAAAGGACTATGACACCAGAGATCAAGGTTTATGTGCTATAGCTCATGTGTGAAAGAACTTGTCTACCCTGTACAGAGTCCTGACCTCAACGCTATGCAACACCTCTGGGAGTTATATCAGCCAACATCACTGATGCTCTTGTGGCTGAATGGGACAAACTCCCTGCTGTCAGGTTCCACAGTGTTGTAGTGAGACACAGTAGTGGCTATACTGGTAGCAGATTACTCTTCAGGTGTCCACACATCTCTGGCCAAACTGATTTTGACTGTTGCAAGGACAAAAACAGGTTACATTCCCCTCCAAAAGGAACTGTTTTTCCCACCTGTAGCCCCAAAAGTTCATTCACCCTTCTTCTTCTGCAGGATTCATTTGCTATAACTCTCAAGTGGACTTGAAAGTGTGTGTCAGTGCATGTGTGTATGCCTGTGTGATAGAGGCCCTCTGTTAAACCAACAGAGACCCAGGGGGGCTCTGGCCCTCCCCTCTCCTTTATGCCTCCTGCAGGCATGCCTGTAGGGACCTTTTTGTTTGTGTAGAGCAAGCAGAAACAATAAGATACATTTTAATGTGACTTCAGAGCAGTTTGTGCACAGGGGGCTAAGACAACCCTTACGTACAGCCCCTACTTGTTGAAGATACCCCCAGCCTTTTTCAAAGAGAGCAAAGGAATTTGATTTGCCTTGTATTTTGGTGTGGAGTGTGGCAACGCAGCAATCCTTTCAGCAAAAATTACGTTTGATAATAATTAGATAATGGATGGATGGATGGTTTAGCTATTTGGAACTGGCAGTTGAAACATAATGCTGCTTCCAAATGTTCACTGCCACAACATTATTCCTATATTTGTGACTAAAAAAATGCTCCACCCAAAATCTTTTCAACGTCAAACTGCCATTCACTCTATTAAGGTGCCGTTAACTTCCACATGGACCAAAAGAACTGTGAATAGCTGGGACAGATGGGTCATGAGTGGTATTCAGGGCAAGTGACAACAGGAAGCCTTGGGTGGGAAGGGAGGCAGTGGACACTGTTGTTTATTGCAAATCTCTCCTACTGTGGTTTGACACTGAACAATAACAATAAGTAACACTGATAGAAAGTTTTGAGAAGAAAATAACAGAGCTCATAACCTCTGCTACTTTTTTCTGTCATTAACAACAGGAACCTCCTTGAGTGTCCTCATGATGAAAATGGAAAACACAAGCTCGTTTGAAAGCATCATCGCTGTCTGGCATTACATTTCATCCAAAACATAGTGTGTACGCAAAACACTTGCAAATGAATGAAGGGGGCCTGGTTTTAAATTGTATTTTATTTATTTTTTACTTATGGGGACTGAAAACAGGAGCATACAACCAACTTACTTGTGGGGACCAGAGTCCTGTCCCCATAGTATAGTTTGTTGAATTTTAATAAAACACCACTATGTACAGTTAGACCAAGCATTGGCTTTGGTTAAAGTTGGGGTAAGGCTTAGGATTAGGCAAGTAACAGTTATGGTTAAAGGATAAGGTCTGTCATTTCCTATATTAATAGTATTTTCAATAATCCCTATACAAAGGTGGAGGCACAGAGGTCAGTGGTACAGAGGAATAAGATAATCTGACAGCTTGACAGACATTAGCCTTGAGTAGAGATAGGTCACTGCTGGTTTTAGTCTCTGTATGGGGAGTGTTGAAAAACTGTCAATACAGAAAATGAGTGGCCTTATCCTTTAAGGTAAATGAATGTAAGTCTATGGAGGGGCTCAGTAGGTGACATAAACAAGGGTGTGTGTGTGCGAGGTCCAAACAGACTGTATGTGCCAAAAAGGAGATAACATTTTACCCTCCGTCTCTCTCTCTCAGTCTTTCTTAATGCCACTCGCCCTGTACCTCGCTCCGTGTCCCTGGTTGTTTTGCAGAGGGTACAGTCTTTGGGTTGCAAAGCATCAATATGTCCGACAGCTGTGGGACAGATCTGCAGCTGTGTGTGTTAGGGTCGTCCGTTGGCAGGAAGCAGTAGGCAGCGAGTGATGTGGTCAGACCCTCTGTCACCAGAGAGAGGGGGAGAGGGAAGTCCTTTGTCTTTCTCTTCTTCTTCTTCTCTTCTTCCTGTTGCTTGTTTTCTTTTCCTGATCATCGTTTTTCATTAGAAAAAGAAAAAACAGGCAGAGACTCGTTTAGCCTGGTGAAGGCTGATACTGATGAGTGCCACACTGGTGCTGATAATCATGTGCACAGATTGAGTTTTTTTCAGTTTGACAAAGTTATATTACTAAAGAGAAATAAAACCAAAAATGCAGTTTGTTTCTAGACCATGTGTTTTACTGTTAAAATCAGGACTCATGGGATCATAAAGTCCAATAAACTTGATCATAAAAACATTTTTGGAATCTGATCAAAATGTATTAGAGAGGCCTGTGGTTCAGAGGTTTTAAAGTCAGTGCATTGTTTAGTTTTGATCAGTTTTACAGTATGAAGGCTGGTCAGTTGTGTCGTGTCCTTCGTGTCCTACTCCAGCAAACTGTTTAATTTAACAGCTAAATGAGCTCCAGATGTGAGTGTTGCTATAAAGACTTTATCCTTTTGTCTTATTTTTCTGGTTTGTTCTTTAGTGTTGATTTTATTTCATGCTCTCTTTTAGTTTTCTTTCATTTTCAATTTCAAATTTTGATTCATTTTTGTCCGTCTTTCATGTTATTCAAATTTTATTATTTTGTCAGATTCAAATTTTTCTTTTAAATGTCATTTTCATATTTAAACTGATTTACGTGAATATCATTTCTGAAAAACAAAGCCACAAACAAAACACAAAAGAAATAAACATGAAAAGGTTGAAAGACAAGCAGGGACTTTTCCTCACTTGATTTATTTAGTTGAAGAGGCAGTGAAAAGTGATGGAAAAAGTAAAGAGAGAGAGATCAATGTGGAAAATCATTTTTGTAAATACAATGTGGAAATCAAAGGGAAGGAGGAAGGGGGGAGGTGAGTGAGTAGGAGGTAAATTGAGGGAGTCAGGGGGCAATTATGGGAATTTCCAGTGTTAGTGAGTGAGTGAGTTTTTGCTCAAACAGAGAAACAGGATGGATGAGAGCTATGAGTTTTTTGCATATACTGAATATATTTTATTGTACTGATGCATGCCGTGATTATTGACAGCACAGAGAGAGGGTGATATAGTGAAAAGAAAAAGAAGGAGAAGAAAGATGAGAGAGATTTTAGACAAACACCTAGTTATGGCTGATTTAGGCTGGCTTCATACTACAGGACAATTGGGGCGCGGTTTGCTCTTCCTGACCATCGTGGCATCAACATGAGGCTGCTCAGAACTGATTCTCAGGCTAAATAATCCTGTTGTGTGAGGTGTTGAAAGACCTAATCGTTATGCCTCCGACAGGATGGGAGCTACCTTGAACCTTAAGTATCAAGCATGCTTATAGTTACGACTTGGAATCCTGCAGTGAGGGGGCAACAGCGACTGAATCCTGACCAGACATCCACAACAGCCAGTGGCAGCGAGCTGGCCAAGAAGCATCACAACCGGATGTTAACATTAGCTTGTAGCATTAGCTTGCACTACCTTCCAACTCACACCCAGCTCATGCTGCAAAATGTGTAAGCTATGTTGGTTTTGTCTTTTCAGCCAAAACGTCATCCACAATTATTTTCACCTCTTCTTTTTCTCTGCACAAAACATAGCACACATGCAAGTGCTACCACTTGATGACAAACGTGCACCTCCACGTTTGTTCTGTTCTGAAATCACCTTTGATCAGTTTCTCTAAGATCCCTGAAATCATTCAGTAAAAATGACAAGTGTGTGGTTCTGCCTCTTGACTGAATCCTCTGGTGTGTGTGCTCTTAAAATAAAATGTGAAAAAAATCTGTCTTTATCTCGTGTTTATAAAATCGGTTAAGATCATAAAACCATCCAGTGTGGGCAAACCCTTACATGTTGTTGTCAGATTTGAATCGGCCTAGTTACTCAAAGTCAAAGTTGTGACTGAAGAAAATAAAAGACTAAAGGTTGTGAATAAATCAGTCTGAAGCTTCTGAGCAAATTATTCTTACATCACATCAGTGTATAAAGTGACTTTTCTTTTTATTGCAAAAGATTCCTTATATTTGAACTCTTCATCCAGACTAACTGCATAGATTAAATCTGAATATTCAGCAAAAATCTTTATATTACGTGTGTGGTCAGACAGGAATCAAAATCTTATATCATTTTGTTTTACAATAGGCAGCTGAATTGTCTGTCTAACAAGGAGCCGTGTCCATGCTCATCGTGAATTACATCCAGAGTCAGAGGTCTCCGTGTGCACATCATCAGTTTCATGCAGTACACTGGAGTTTGACTCATGTGACAGATCTGAAATTAATATCCAACCGCAACCACACCATCAGACCATAGCTATAGTTTGTTGGCCATATAGTCACAATCTATAGATCACCTTTCAGTTTTCCTGAATCATCCAGCATTCTTGTCCTGAATAAAGACTGTACAAAAAATGTACACAGCAGACAGACACACGCGTCTGGATGACAACAGCTATCACTTTAATCTGTGTATTCCAGGTCTGATATACAGAAAATGTGGACAGAAAACACAATGGCATACAGTAGAGGAATGTACATGTACAATCATTAAGCCTTTCTCTTTGTCCCTTTTCCTCCATATCCAGCTTGTTCCTTCATTAAAAGCTTTGTCAACAGGTCAGCCAGGAAAGCCGATTCGAATGTCAATTACAAATTGGAATTAAGCCATTAAAGAGAGAGAAAGTCAAAGAGAGAGAAACAAAGAGGGAAAGGGGAGAGGGAGCTACAGAGTGAGACAGAGGAACAAGAAGAGAGCGAGAGACACAGACAAACACTCAGAAGGAAGAGAGAGGACGTTTAAGGCCAGACCAGTCCTGCCCCCTAGAGGCAGTGTGTGTTTGTGTGTACAGTATGTGTTTTCCTGGGGAAGCGAGGGACATCCTGTGACATGCACTCAATTTGTGCCTTTGAAGCTACTAACAGACACCCCACACACACACACCAACACCCAAATCATCACTGAAGCAAAACTTTTTTTTTGAAGCAGAAAAAAGTTGTTTTCAGTGTGTACGTGCATGTGTGTGTACCTCATGGCCTCAGGTGAAAGCGCCTGCTGTGTGTGTGTGTGTGTGTGTGTGTGTGTGCAAAGGGGGAAGTAGAGTGGGCCGTCCAAGGGGCGGGGCAGGTGGCAGGGGGCGGGGCCATGGCAGAGAGAGAGGCACCCTCTTTCCAACTTAGTTGGAGAGATGTTGATTTTGTCAGGCATTTGAGCGCAGGACTCTGAGTGGATCTCACACACACACACACACACAGAGTCAGACCAGTGTGGAGTATCAGCGCTCGGCGCAGGACAGATAGAGAGGGAGAACTGCACCTGTCCCACACACACACTCTGTCCTCACACACACGTACTGAGGATCTGACCGGTCGTCCCTATGTGTGGATGGGACCAAAGCTACACGGTGAGTACGGAGCAGCTCATAACACCGTCTCAATTTTAACATTTTTACCAGATTTACTTTACTTCTAGAGGACTTTTTCAGATTTTTTTTTTAATTACATTTTTTAATTTAGAAATTATGTTAAAGTTTCTGGATTATTTAAACAAACCAAAATGATATGTAAAAAAAAGACAATGTTGGCCTTTTAAATCAAAATTAATTCACTTTTAAAGTCATCTTTAATCTGATTTTTTGCCTTTTTAATGCTTATTTCTGACTTCACATTCAAGGAGGGTTTTATTTCTGACTTGAAACTAAGGCAAACCTTTATACTGTATGTCTGGTTTATATTTCTGACATAATTAAGTTTTTTATTTAAAATCCTGCTGATGAGTGAGTGAGTGTTGCAATAGTTTGGATTGTTAACTGCCACTTGGAGGTATTTTGAGAGTTTGAACTGTCTTTTTGCAAGTTTGTTCTGCACTTTAGTTTGGAATTTATGGCTTTTCTTACACTTGAAGGAGTTTGCATTTCTGTTTTAATGAAGACATTTGAACTCAGAGCTAAAGTTTAGCTGTAAAGCATTTTCAAACATTAGTTTTAAATCCTCATGGGCTTAAAATAAAGAGATTGAGAATGATTTTCCTTGAGTGGTGATTAAAGAGCTGACTTATTAATTTGCACCTTATTTTGCAATTCCTCTGACTGTGTGCAGACTCAGCCTTTGTGTTTTCAGTTGGTCTAAATCTGTGAACTGAATTGTTTCTTGGTTCTTGGTTTCACTATTAGTTTTCAGTGTTGCAGCTGTTATGCAAAGATAATTCTGACTTTTGCTGAGAGGTGAAATATTGAAAGACATTTCCATATCTTATCAGTTTTAAGGTGTTTCATTTAAATGGCAAATTGAGCAGAAACTGTTGTTCTGCTGCTGCGTTCTTTGTGAGGAAATCTGCAGTCAGTGTCGGCGGGAGATTTGGTTTTCTTGCTGGAAATTTCATAATTTAACAAGATGGATTTTCTGGGAATTGAATGTAATTTTAATGGTTTGCTTTGATTAAGTTTTCTGAGTAGTTTTAGTGCTAAAGGGCCCAGGCTGTATTTGGAACAGAGTAGATCAACTTTTTCTTAATAATTCAGGTTTTAAGGGACATTTACATCAGCATTGTCTTGCCAGTTTACCATAATAAGGTTTTCTGTGTGATGTGCTAGAGCTCAAAAATCAGACGAATTACTACAAAAATGAAATGACAGTGAGGCACATGTTCATGACAGTATGTGGCTCCTGGAAGAGATCTTAATGTGAAAATGTTAGTTTTTAATTTATTGTTTCTCAGTAACCAGTTTTAGTTAGTTTAGTTTTAGTTGATCTCTTTGTGTCACTTCTTGGTGCTGTTTGGAGGGAAATCATTAGCTGTGTCTGGAGCCACTTGGATGTAAAATCATTTTCTTACTTGCGGCTGCAGAAGAATTCACAGAGCCGAGTGTGGTCGCCAGAGATCTGTTGCTTTTAGCCCGTCTGCATGGGACGAGCGGCATGTTTTTCCCTGTGGATATCTGCCTCTGTGTGTGTGTGGGATTGTCTTGGGTGGGATCATGTTTGAAGTTTTGTTTGCGCTGCTGTGGCCCCCCAAATGGAAAAGTTTTGGCGCTCCCTTCCTCATCCCCCATTTCCCCCCACCAGCATTACCAAAACACTCACAAGCACACACACGCTGCGCTGGCAGTAGGGATGATTTGCCGGTTCCGCTGCAGTGCCACTCTGCTTCCAATTTTAGCTTCATTCAGACACAGACAGTGCTTCCTTCCTTTTTCTTGAACCCCAGGGAAACACTGGGGCGGGGGGCGTTGAGGGAGGATACAAAGGAGATTTTAGGTGCATATAATTTGAGTAAAGCCACCACATTGTGGAGCAAACTCAGAAATTTCTCATGCACATAGAAAGCGTCTGAGTTGCACTTTCACTGTGTTTCCATATAAAAATTAATCAAACACAAAGTAAAGGACAAAGATGGCAAAGGAAATATGAAAAGTGTCTTTGCTTCAAGGAGAATGAGACAGCAGCAAGAGGACACAGAGGAATGTGTTCAAAAGACTGAACTTGCATTCAGTTAACCAAAGTTTTCCATTTTTGACTAATATTTTTAACGTGCCATGTTTGATTTTGTCATTTTATACCAAATGAACATCACCATTAAAAACAAAATAATCAAGGATCATCAAGAGAAACCAGTGTGATCTTATTTTATTGCTTCATGTGGATTTCCTCTTCCATCCTCTGTTTGATCAAAGTCTCCTATGTCAGACTGAGTCATTTCAGATTTCACCTTGTGGTGAAACAAGAACATCAGCTAGTTCAGTTAATTTTGAAGCTTAATAAGGCCAAAGTTGATCTGTGCATATAAAACACAGTGGAAGGCAAAAAATATGATTTTGGCCAAAACAAAACACTAAGAGATAAAACAATGACAGCTCTGTGCTTGGATGCGTTTCAGGAAATAAAGTCAAAATTATTTTATCAGCCTTATTTATTCATGTAAAATGATGATTTTTGCAGGTTTTAGCCCATGCTTGTTTCTCAGATTAGTTTTCTGTAAATAGTCGACAAGACAAACAATTTCCTGTCTGTTAATAAGTGTGTGTGTGTGAGAGAGAGCAGGGTTAGTCAGAACCCCCACCCCCCACCCCACCCCCCCACACCCCCCACTGAGTCACTGCACATAATAATCCTAGCTCTTCCTCTTCTATTTTTCTCCCTTCATCCTTTCATCTCTGCCTGTTTTCATCTCCTTTCATGCTGATTCTCTTCTTTCTTTCCTCTTTTTAGTTCTTATCTTTTCCTCCCACATCTCCTTTTTTCTTACTTTTGTTATCTTTTTTCCACATAGTCCACCGCCTCACTGACTCTGTTTTCATCTTTCTTTTCCCCCGTTCTCTTATCTTTTGCTTTTGTTTTATTATTCTCCCTTTGTCTATCATAGTTTATTCTTCCTTTTTTCTTTCTTTTCATCAAACATTTTTCTTGTTGATACTCTTGTTGCACTTTTATAAATTTTCATTGGT
>NW_018128046.1:1971866-1978795 GCF_001952655.1 Monopterus albus
CTTTCCCTGCCCGTGTTTCTGTATGTCTCTCCACCAGGCGACCTCTCATAGCTCGGCCATGTTGACCAGTGAGGGGGCGCACACCATGGAACAAGACGACTCACACCATGGACCCAAGATGGCCTCCACCGCCACCAGTGCTGCCGCCACCTCCAGCTCAGATGGAGCAGAGACAATGACGGACACAGACATCGATATGGAGATGGAAATGGAGGACGCAGACATGAGCCGATGGACAGAGGCAGATTTCGAGGAGAAGTGCACATACATCGTCAAAGACACAGCATGGGAGGTGGGGCCAGACAGTGACACCACGATGATCACCAGAGCTGAAGCATCACTGCCTCGAAACCTGGCCTTCAAACACCCAGCTGAAAGCACAGAGGTCAGACTCAGCAAAGACACAAAACTTGAGCTCCAGTCCCAGTTTTTCACACACACCCAGGCAGAGAAAGCCATCTGTACACACACACACACACACGTGAGTCAGATGTGGGTCATGCACTAAGGAGGGGGTCGTGTCTCATCGTAAAGCTTTACACACATTACAGAGAGGTCTCTGTGTGTGAGAGGGGGTGTGAAATGCCTGAAGCAGAATTTACACTCAGACACACTGTAACAGACATGTGCTGTATTTGTGCCAAGTCTTCATCACCTCGTGTGCATCCATAAAAACTCATTCATCATCTGAGAAAACGCTGATGGCCTGAACCTGCACTACACATCCCAGCTGACAGAGGGCACAGTTCAGCATCTCAAAAGCCGAGGACATCAAACTGCTGCAGCCTAATCATGTTTAAGCTGCTGAATGACTCAGTTACAGAGGTTTATAATGAACTTTGACCCCTCAGATGCTTCATGTGCCAAATCTACAATAGCTTGTCCTGAAAAATGAAGCTTCATCTGATTCAGAGTGTCTGTAAATCTTTCTCAACTAACCTATCAGACACTGTGAAACCTTCTGACAGATAAGGCTTTTGCCATTGATCAGACTAGAGGTGAAAAAGTCCAGATGTTAAAGCGTCAAAGGTTAGAACTGAGGTTGGATAACAGTGATGTAATGCAGAGAACCAAAGGGGGAAAGTTGAAAAACTTTTTTTTTTCAGATTTGCATTTGAAGATATTTTTGATTTGAAGTTCAAATCTAAACTCTAATAATACTCTAAACCCAAATCAGAGCTGAATAGATGTTAAGGCTGTCAACCATCTCATTGCTTACGCAGAAACAGAGTTTCTCCTGCTGCATTGGCAGATCTTTTCAAGGCAGCTTGGATTGTAAAAGAGTATGACATTAGGTCAAAAGGCCAATACAAAGTGTTAGTTTAGACACTCTCTGTAAATTGACATGATCACATAGATTTTCTCATCAGGGACTTATCAACAGGAAGCTGAGGAAGGAACCAGAGAGAGTTTAAGAGCTGCTATGTTATCAACTAATCAGCTATCGGATAATCTGGATAGAGAGAGAAGGAAGGGAAAAACTAAAGATGGGAGTTTGTCACTCTGATCAAAGAGAATTAGGTTTTGGTTCAAAAAAAAAAAAAGAGCATTGTAAAAGGCTGTTAATAAATGAAAAAAACCCCGTGCACACACTAGCACAAACTTATGTCTGTTCCCATAATGGGGAAAGAGGAAAAGGGGATTTCCCATATTACAAGGGAACACACGGATTTGGAAAAGACATTTGTTTGAGTGGTTCATGCAAGAAGAAAATCAATGTGCATGTTTCTCCACCATCCATGTCTGGAGCCTGACGTCTAGTCACATAATCCGTCTTCTTCTTCTTCTTCTTCTTCCTCCTTCTCCCATTATTTGCACCTTAATTGAATAGGACAAAAAATCAAAAACAGAGAGAAACAAGTTTTTATCTCCTTTTGAACATCTTGATGTTTTCCCCCAAGTTTCTGAAGTGACAGTGGTTTTGGTTTGATGTGGCAACAACAGGATGAATGTAGAGAGAGAGGGAGATTTGAATGAAGATATTTTACAGTTTTTCTCCAATTACACAAACAAAAACTCTCCATTGAACTGGGGTGTGAAGCTGGTTCATACAACGTCTCTGTTAACAGGTGGTTGATAATGGGTGTGTCTTATTTATACCCAATAACTAAAGGATGCGCACAGCAGCATGAAAGCACACACACAGTCTATATCTACAGCAACCCATGTGGTCAAAAGCATCACTTTTATCACAAAAGATCTTTACATTTAAAATGTTAGAAGCTTAACCTTTTGTGTAACCTGCCTGTGTGCGTGTCCTTGTGCAGGTGGTTGGCGTGTGCAGCAGGGAGTACATCCCCAAAGGGACTCGCTTCGGTCCCCTGGTGGGCGAGATCTACACGGCCGACAGCGTCCCCAGAGATGCCAACCGCAAGTACTTCTGGAGGGTGAGTACACACACACATACGGAAAACTCATACAGACACACACACTTCCTCAGAAGCCGGAGGGACCCCTTCCTGTGACGTCTAAAGTCACTCAGTGGAACAGGAAACTGGGCTCGCTGTTTTTCTGTGTGCATGAGACAGACAGTTGGGGATATGATGTCACCTTCACACAAATAACATCACACTAAAGTTCCTGTAAGTCTGCACATACCATTTGGCAGAACACACTTGCCTCCATCACTACCGGTAACTGACAGTGAGAGTACACATGCTCACAAACCACCTACCTGACCACCACCTACACACTGTGTGTGTGTGTGAGTGTGGGGTGTGCTTAAGAAAGAGTCACTGTGCACCTAACCGCAAGCAGAAGCAGTAAATCAGAAAGGTGTTTCATTCATGCTCATATTGCACTTTCTCATTCACACACATGGAGCCAAATGAAAAAAGAGATCAAGATAGAGAGAGTGAAAGAAAGGCAGAAGGGGGGAAGAGAGGAAGAAGATGAGTTGATCCGTCCCTTCCTTTTTTAAATATAAAAGAGGACCTCCTCTTCATCGACACTGTACATCTGAAGGATATGATGGTGGGACATGGTGAAGAATGAGAGGATGGAGGGATGAGAGAGTCTGATTTATATTAAGATAGCTTGGATTCAGTCTTTGGTGGGAGGCACTTAGCTAGTCAGTCAACTTATTAATTATTTGGTAAGTTATTTTTTAACTTATTTACTTTTTAGGTATTCAGTTTTTTATGTTGTTGTCCAAACTCCAATTTTCTTACTTAATTCGTTCATTTGTAACTAATTGACTAGGCATTTTAATTAGTTTGTAACTAATCTGCCTCATGGTATTTTCCTTGAAAATTAGTTATTTTACTTATTTAAACAATTATTTATAGTGTTAACAACTTACTTTTATATTTACTTTAAAAATCACTTGCTACTTGACCTCGTCATACTTTACTGTCCCATCTATTCAGTCACATTCTCTCTCTCTAAATCAGTTAATCTGAAAAGTTACTGATGAGTTTACATATCACAGATTGTTAAAAATGTGCTTATTTCTTTTAAGACAACTTACTGTAAGTATTTTTTAAAACTTCTGTCCTCTCTGTTCTTATCAGAAAGAAAGAAAGACCAACTGAATTCAGAGCACAACCAAACAAAAAACATTTTTTAATTAACATTTCTTCCTCCTGGCTCCAGATTTACGTGGACGGGGAATTTCATCACTTTGTCGACGGCCTGGATGAAACTCGCTCTAACTGGATGCGATACGTGAACCCAGCCCACTCTGCTGCGGAGCAGAATCTGGCGGCCTGTCAAAACGGCATGGAGATTTATTTCTACACAGTGAAACCTGTCCCTGCTGGTGCTGAGCTGCTCGTCTGGTACTGCCACGACTTCGCCCGACGCCTCCATTATCCGCCGTCAGGAGAGCTGATGATGCAGAAACTCAGTAGGTTTCTTTGGGGTTTTCAGTATTTTAGGGAGCAAAGGTACATTCACTGACATAAACAGAAAATTGCCCTTTTTAGGAAAATGGAAAATAAAAGTTCATTATTTGCTATATTTTGTGTTTACCACTTGCAATAACAATCAAATGGCTTTTATTGTGAAAGAACAGGATTTTTCTAATTAAATGTGCTTTTAACATAAAAAAGAAGACCAACAGGCAGTGTACAGTAGGTGTGTGTGTGTTGAGTGCACCCTGTCGCCATTCTTAAAGCCCAGCAGTGTTTGAGTGTAACTGCGTCTCCTTCCTCTCTGAACGTTAGCCTGTCATTATCTCTCTCTCTCTCACACACACACACACACACACACACACAGACATACAAGACCAACAACCTTTCATCTCTGTCAGTGCCATCATTGTTTTTGTCTATATGTGTGTGTCACTGACAGTATAATTGCACAGACAGGGGGATATGGCCTTTAATGCCACAGTCTTACATACTTAAAGACCTGCTTTTAACATGAAAGCTTACATATACACACACTCACATACACAACCTTGCACCGTGACAGTAAAAGGGCCAGAGACTGTGTGTGCTTTCTGTGACTGTGCCTTCAGCAAATGCTTTGAGGAAAATGTCAAAATAGGCATCATATTTATGAGAAACACATAAAATGTGGCCTGACAATTGATCCTGTAAATGTTCATTTTAGCCAGAAACCTAAATCTCAATCTTAAAATCAAAAATGATTTAAAACAGTTTTTTGTGTGTGTTAATAAGGAAGGCAAATTCATTAGACACAGATAAAATGAACTCTTTCCACACACTAAGGACACAGTAGAATAACTGCATTTGTTCACTATAGTTGAATAGATCAAAGGCAGAGCAAGCTAAGAGGAAAACAAAGAGAGAAAGTGGGAGCTGAGTGGTTTCCAGGTGTGACTGCAGGCTAATAGCAGTGTTAATGTGGCAGAGGACCCAGCAGACCCAGCCTGGGCGACTCCACTGCCCAGGAAAAATGCGCATGACCTCAGGGACAGAGGCAGGAGGCTTCCTGGTCCCCCTGCCTGCCTGCCCACTTCCCCTCCCCACTCAAAGCTGGTGTGTGTGTGTTTGTGTGTGTGTGTGTTGTCTTTAATTTGCTTCCTCTATCATTTAGTTCCACAGGGTCCTATTGACCTGCCACTGACTCCAATACAGATTCTTACCTGCAGTAGGAAGACCTATCTGCACTCAGCTGCAGTTTTGTTATCGGTCTGTGCAGTTTATCGTTTCTAGACTTTTTTCCGTCTGATGAGCATACGTTCCTAAAATGAGTAGAACTTTTGACTGTTGGTGAGCCCCACAAGACTTTTAGCTTTACAAGCGGAATCAGAAATAATCTGATCGACTGAGTGAAACCCAGAAAGCCACAATCTTTCTTACTAAGTAACGTTAAACTGAAACCCAGTTAAAAGGGTAAGAGGTAAAAGAAGAGGAAGCTACTCTGAAAGAATGCAAACCAGTTACTCAGGTGAATGTGTGTTAGCCTAGCTGTAGCTTTCAAGTTTAGGTATTAAGACTGACTGTGAAGCAGAAGTGGAAACATGTGGTTTCTGTTCAAGGCAAACAAGAACACTTGCTCAAACATAAAATACAAAAAGTAGCTCCATGTTTTGGTAGGCTAGCTATGTAGCTACAGCATAAGTGTCTGTAAGAGCTTGTGTCATTTCCACTGGAAATGGTGCAAAACATGTTGATGATTGTTAGAACACACTGCACATCAATGCAGATTTTTTTTTTTTAGTTTCACTCTTTAGGCCTATAATTCAAGTTGGCTACTTTTTTTTACAGTTCTTAACCAGTTATCATTGTTCTCAATATTTTGTGCTCGCACATTTCTCTGAAAATCAAATCAAATCAAATCAAATTTTATTTTTATAGCGCCAAATCACAACAAAAGTAATCTCAGGACACTTTATAAAGTAAGGTCTAGACCTTACTATTATTATTATTATATTGGAAAAACCCAACAACCAGTCAGCTTAACTCAGGAGTCCAAATTCCAGAGGGCACAGGAATACAGCGTGATCAATTTGCATTTGGGACAGCAGCATTCTTGGCTGGCTTGGCTCTGTTGATTGCACTTCAACACAGCTTCAACAGAGGCTGCACTGTTGCTATTCAAGTATAACATTAACTTCCAGTAACTCTACCTCTAGACAAAATAAAGAAGTAGCAACAAAGATTTGATTTCATTTGTGAAACCATCCATTCATCCATCCATCCATTATCTATACCGCTTATGCCTGAATGGGGTCATGGGGGAACTGGAGCCAATCCCAGTTGACATTGGGCGTGGTACACCCTGGACAGGTTGCCAGTCTGCCACAGGGCGGACACGTAGACAAACAACCACACACACTCACACTCACTCCTATGGGCAATTTAGAGTCACCAATCAACCTAAGTTGCATGTCTTTGGACTGTGAGAGGAAACTGGAGTACCAAGAGAAAACCCACGCAGGCACAGGGAGAACATGCAAACTCCACACAGAAACCGGCTTTAACCTGGAACCTTCTTGCTATTAGGCGATAGTACTAACCACCACTGTGTTGCCCATGAAACTCAAGTATACCTTACAAAAGGACTTGCAGAGACATCATAACAAGCAGTGAACTACGAAGGGGGTTGCTGAGATGAGAGATTGTCTCCCCATTGTAATGAGAGCCATTGACTGGTCAGTTGTCTCAGCTGCCAGATAAGCGGTCTCAGAAAATGTCAGAACACTTTATACAGTCAGTATAGAAAGTATTCAGACCCTTTCAAGTTTTCCACATTTTGTTATATTTCAGACTCATCTTGAAATGGATTGAAATGGTTATATAAACAATTTATAAAGGAAAGATCAAAGAAGGCAGAAGAAAAATATAAGTCATATAAGAACAAATTAACTGAGATTTTGAGGAGATGTAAGAAACTATATTACTCTAAATTATTAGAGGATAATAAAAATAACATCAGAGGTACTTGGAATATATTAAATAAATTGATTAGAAACAGTTCTAGAAAGTGTAACTACCCACAATATTTTATGGACAATG
>NW_018128046.1:1979037-1991030 GCF_001952655.1 Monopterus albus
TGAGGTCAGAGCCAGCAAACACATCCAACAGAGGTGATCCAAAATACGTAGTCCAGAGGGAAGTCCGATATCATACACTGTGGCAGTCTGAGACAAGAGGGCAAAGCAGAAACGAATATACCAAGGTAACAGTCCGGGTCAGAAACACAAGATACAAAACCGAAGGAAAGCTGGAGAGTCAGAGCTGCGGTCTAGAACAATCTGGCAGCGCCGTTGTGGGAGGACGCTGCCTAAATAGAGGTATAAACAATAAGGAGCAGGCGAAACTAATGCGAGTGATGAAGAACGTAAAAAGACCGAAACTAAGGTGAAAACAAAAACAGGAAGCAACGTCAAAATAAAAGCTGGACCGAATCATGACACATAGCCTGTTAATAGAGAGAGGTTAATCAGATCTAGTATGGATGTGTTGATTAGGGGCAAGCCGTCTTTGAGCAGCCTGGTCGGGATGGGGTCCAGGAGACATGTTGATGATTTAGATGAAGCAATTGTTGAGGTCAACTCAGAGAGATCTATAGGGGAGAAGTAGTCCAAGTATAAATGAGGTCTTACAGATGTTTCTAAAGCCATTGTAGTAGATGGCACATCTGTGAGAGCTGTGGGAGTGGTCCGACCAATTTTTTCTCTAATAGTTGTGATTTTATTTGTAAAGAAGCTCATGAAGTCATTGCTGCTGAGATCTAAGGGAATGTTAAGCTCAACAGCACTGTGGCTCTTTGTCAGCCTGGCTACAGTGCTGAAAAGAAACCTGGGGTTGTTCTTATTTTCCTCAATCAGTGATGAATAAAATGCGGTTCTGGCACTATGAAGGGCTTTCTTATATGTTATTAAACTATCTTTCCAGGCTATGAAAAACTCTTCTGACTTAGTGGAGTGCCACCTCCTTTCCATTTTTCGTGATGCCTGCTTTAGGGAGGGAAAACACTCCACTGTTAGAGAAATGCTTGAATGACAGAAGTTAAAATAGCTATTCCATCTGAATGCTGCTTTCTTCTGAAACATTAATATTGGTTTCATTCAAGTTCATTAATCAATTAAAGTCTCTGATAACACTCATTAGTTTGTGCTCAAGCTTGAGAAGAAGGCGCAGCTCATCATTGTGTCCTGGCTTTTTATAAAATTACACTTTGTGTCCCAGTTTTGGTGCCAGAGTTACTAGTCCCGACATCCTGTATTACACTCCTCAGGAGTTCAACAACATCGATTGTTTGTATCATGTTTCTCGTTCTGGTTTTGCTCTTTCCAGCACAAGTCATAGCAAAACCAGACGTGTATGTGTGTGAGTGAGATGAGTTTGTGCCACTGTCTCACTCCCTCACTTTCTCCTCTCAGTTATGCTCATAGTCTTTTTGTGTCACTGTCATTTTGCATTCTTTAAGTGTTAGCACCTGTCAGCCATGTGTGTTGTGTTCTAAGACGTCTGCTCTGCTGACAAAAGCACTCTCACACACACAGTCATAAGCAGGACATGCCAACACATTCACACCCACTCCTTTCAAATACATACATGCTCAAACATACATAATGTGTGTGTGTGTGTGTGTGTGTGTGTGTGTGTGTGTGTGTGTGTGTGTGTGTGTGTGCTGTCCATTTGCCCTGATATATTTGCCACTTGAAAACAGCAGAAGAAGGTGGAGGAGGGAGTGCTGAAGGTAGAGTTGGCCCTCCCACACCCTCTGTTGACTACTTGAACTTCCTGGCAGAAGGGCTGTGTTGACAGATTGATATCTCCAAGATGGCCACCCTGTTTGTTTTCTGAAAGAGGGAAGGAGGGAGGAGAAAGAGGAGGATGAGGAAGAAGACCACCTGATAACCTCAGTGTTTACATGCTGCTGCTGTGCTGCTGTACTGTGGTCTAGACTGTGCATGTGAGTGAGGGGAGTGAATCAGGGGAGTTGAGCAAATTTAACCAGTGCTGGCACTCAGGATTAACTTTGACAATCACACTCTCTCTCTCTCTCTCTCTCTCTCTCTCTCTCTCTCTCTCTCTCTCTCTCTCTCTCTCCCTCTCTCACAAACACACACTCTTGTACTTCTACCTTTGTGAGGGCACTCACTGACATAATGCATTCTCTAGCCCCTTACCCTAACACCTAACCATCAAAACTACATGCCTAACACAGGGGTGGCCAATTCCAGTCCTCGAGGGCCGCTGTCCTGCTTGTTTTCCAACTATCCCTGCCTGACCTGCTGCTGATTGCTGACTGACTGAACACACCTGAGCCAGAGAGGGAGAGAGAGAGAGAGAGAGAAATGGAGGTTGTCAAAGTTAATCCTGAGTGCCAGCACTGGTGAAATTTGCTCAACTCCCCCGATTCACTCCCCTCACTCACCAGGTCACCCCTGGCCTAACACCTAACTTCAAACTAATTCTAACCTGAACCATAAAACCAAGTTTTAACCCTCAAAAATGTGTTTCAGAAAGGGAGGACCAGCCAAAATGTCCTCACTTTCCAAAAATGTCCTCATTCTGTAGTAAAAAGATTTGGTCCTCACTATATAGCAAGTACAAGAACATACACACACACACACACACACACACACACACATATACTCACACTCCCCTCTGGGCAACCTCGTGGTATAAAGTTTGTCTGGGCAGTAAATGAGCTTATAGATAATAGATGGCTGCGTTTTAATGGCCAGTCTGTGGCCATTTAACAGCCGAGATGTGCTGCTAGCTGACATCCCAGGGCTTTTTAGAGTGTGTGTGAGAGCTCCTCCTAATCCACTCTTTCATCATGTAGAGGACACAGCAGGTGTGAGTGACTGAGGAGGAAGCTCGCTAATTTAACCTTTGACCTGGAAACAATAGCTAGCAACCAGAAAAATCGGGAAAGTTTGATCAAAAGTGTGTGTGCGCTCTTCAAAAGTGGAAGAGTCAACAAATCAGACAGAGGCCTTTGTCTACAAATGCTTCTGTGTGTGCGCCTTGACACATGCCGTGTGGGTGTGTGTGTGTGGAGGCAGGTGGAGGCCAAGCTTTTATCTTTAGCAGGAAACCTTCTATCAGCTTCATTTGTCTGCCAACATTTTGATTTATCTTGATTTCATAGACGTACACATACCACAGATTCACACACAGATACAAATACGCATAATGCCCAAAGGCAACTGTCACGCCTCACTTCCTGTCTTTTGCCCCCAGCCTCTCCCCCTCCCACTCATTCATCAAGTCTGTCACCTTAATTGGCCCTCTGAGTTACTTATGGTGTTCCTTAACCCTGTGTCACACACAAACTCACACGCACACACTTCTGCTGAAAACAAATGCTCAAATTTGAGTATTTGTCTTGTTAAAAAGAAGGGAATTTGTGATTAGTATTTTCAATCAATTATTAATGGGTCCCCATCTTGGTGAACTCCCACTGACCTCTCTCCTCTCTCTCTCTTCAGAGCAGTCCCTCAAGCAGCAACAGGCGAGCAGCGAGGAGTGTTCAGTTGAAGCCCCCGTCATAGTGACCCCCACCCCACCCAAGAGGGAACACAGTGTCCTCTCCATTCTGCGTGGATGTAACAGCACCTCATCCTCCTCCTCCACCAAGAGGGAGCCCAGTCGGCCGCTTCCAACCCGCCCACACTGTAGCAGCAGCCCTGAGCGCCCCCTGTATCCTCGAGCTGTCTACCCAGCCCTCAGGCCCCAGTCTCATATCCATGAAGACCTCCTTAGCCACAAAGCTGGCCAGCTCTGTTACCCTGCAACTCGTTCACCTGGCAGCCAGTCTTTGGCCACACCTAGCCCGTCAGCAAGGAGCAGCCCAGACAGTAGCCCTCAGGGGAGCCCCTTGGGCCTGGCACCGTCTCCAGCATCTTTCTACCCCACAGGACTGGGTTCCTACCCTGGTTACTCCCCACCATCTGCCCCCCTATCTTCACCCTTCTACCCTCCAGGAGCCCCCTACTCACGCTACCTCCTGCCCCATCACTACCCTTTGCCTGGCGGTGGCGTCCCCACCATGGGAGGGGTCATTCACAGGATGTACCCCCTCTACAGCACCCTCCTGCCCACTCATGTGCCCCTCCTGCCCTCCGACACAGCAGCGAGACGCTTCCTGATGCCTGACCCTGTCCAACCCTCCTCCATCTCTACCCAGAGGGACTTCCTCCTTCCTGGGCCCACTAGTGCCTTCTCAGTCACCACTTCTCTGAAGGACAAAGCAGGGCCTCATCTTCCCTTCCCAGGGCACCCTCACACACATGGACCAAGCCACGCCCCCTCCGGTGGCTCCCCAACAGCAGGCACAGCGCCTCCCAGCGAACACATGCCCACCAAGCCTACCTCAGCCCTGCTGGGCAACACCAGCGAGCATCGGTCCGACGAGGAGGCCGTCAACCTGACCAAAGTGAAGCGAGGCGCAGGCTCAGCAGGCTACAAGGCACTGCCATACCCACTGAAGAAGCAGAACGGCAAAATCAAGTATGAGTGTAACGTGTGCAGCAAGACCTTCGGACAGCTGTCAAACCTCAAGGTGAGGTTAGAGACACCAGATAACTGTTCTGTGTTTGGCTTTCAACATCATGCTTGCCTGTCTCATTTAACACATCATTATGGTTCTATTCGTTTGTACTGCGAGGACTGAGGTGTATTCACTAGGTTTGTGGCACTTCAAGGAGCAAGGAGTGTCACAAAATGTGTCAGTGAAACACATTACACCGACCAAACCAATTGACAAATTATCAAGTTAATTCTGTTTTTACCACTAAATCTTTAGGTTTGAAGGCTTCTTTGATAATTACAATATCTGAATAGTTCTGTCCTGTTCTCCACGATGCAGGTTCATCTTCGTGTGCACAGTGGAGAAAGACCCTTCAAATGTCAGACATGTAACAAAGGCTTCACTCAGCTGGCCCACCTGCAGAAACACTACCTGGTCCACACTGGGGAGAAGCCACATGAATGCCAGGTGAGAAATACTGCTGAAGACAATGTATTTTGATTAGTCGGATTTCCTACACAGATGAGTTAATGACCAGAATGACAGCTAGTTAGTGGGCTGCTACAAGCCGCTGACATTATTTGTTTTGTCCCCTCTCCTCGCCCAGGTTTGTCACAAGCGCTTCAGCAGCACCAGCAACCTAAAAACTCACCTGCGCCTCCATTCGGGGGAGAAGCCTTACCACTGCAAACTCTGCCCAGCCAAGTTCACACAGTTTGTCCACCTCAAGCTGCACAAGCGCCTGCACTCTCGTGAACGTCCACACAAATGCCCCCACTGCCACCGCCACTACATCCACCTGTGCAGCCTGCGGCTTCACTTGAAGGGCTACTGCCTAGCAGCTAACTCAGGCTCTGGCAGTCCAGCTGCGCTAGAAGAGGTTCACCGTGCCAACGACGAGATTGACCGCTTCGACATCAGTGAGCATGCTGAGAGGCTGGAGCAGTTGCAGGGAGGGGTGGAGCTGGAGGCCATTTTGGAGAAGCAGGTCTTAGGGATGCTTTGGAGAGAGACCGACCTTAAGTCCTCCCACTTCCATCCACACCACCAGGGTGGCGCCACCGAGCTTCTGTCCACAGGTTATGGTGCATATGAGCCCTTGAACGAGACGTCGGTTATCAAAAAGCGGCACAGCAGCCCCATCTCGCCGCTTCCTGCCAACGTGACTGTCAAGCAAGAGTCAGAGGATCACGCTTAAGTGACCTTTGAATCCAAGGGACATAGAGTCAAGACTGCATGACTCACAGTGCACTGGGTTGCCGGGAGCAGCAGCTGTAAATAAATAATCCTCAACCTAGTTGTCATCAGAAGTGACATCACGACCACAACAGGTTTTCAACCTATCAGGGACTCACGTACTCAGGGCTACAAGAGACACTGTCCCATGACTACTTAGTGGCTTCAGCGTTTAATATACTTAGAGACAATCATCTAGGCAGGACTTATCTTTAATGTAATTAATATAATGCTATTATCATTATTGTGGTATTACTTGGTCTCTACTTTGGCTTGGTGGATCAGTTAGTTGTTATATAACCTCCTTAATTTATTATACTTTTTATTTGTTGTCTTCAAAAGCAAGTGGAATCAGTGAAAAGGACTTTTTTTCTGTTGCTGTTGCTGTTGCTTTATTTTTCTTTGTGGCCATTTCTCTGTAGATAGTCAGTTCTCTATGTCTCTATCCATCCTGAAACCTCTGACCTAGAGAACCAGGGGTGTCTTCAGGGTTTTATTTCATTAAATTTTGAAACCAGTATAGCAGGTTAAATGGGGTTGAAAATTTTTGCCAAAATATGGCACATAAATTTGTTACTTTAGCAAAAAAAGAGCTTTATTCCAACCCTGCTGGAAAGCTCCCCTAGAGTTTGTCTGTCTTCTTTACAGATGCCTACTTAATTTAAATGAAAGAAAAAAGGGCTTTTTTGTATATTTGTCACAACGGTTACCTCAGTGTGCATGTGATGTTATGAGTGTGTGTGTGTTTAAACTGATGGCTGAAGGTGGGAGCTTTCTATTTATTTGGTTTTTGTTTGTTTGTTTTGCTACTTGAAGGAGAATAAGAAACCAAACTGAACTGGAGTGCAGCTCTTCATATGGTCCAAAGGAGCGGCACAGCACGCTCGACATGTAGCACATAACGGACACGGGAGGCTTGCGAGCCGTGCCTCCTGGTCCTACCTTTTGTTTTGTTTCTACAACACTGTCAGCACCCACCAGGAAGGTGAATGTCAGGGATTCACTCTTGGCCCCTTGTAACCAAAGTTCACTTGGCTTTCATTTCAAATGCACATCAAACAACACAGAAAAGGAAAATCAAAGCAATGGAAGAGGGACTGGAGGAATTAAAATGCTGAAGAAGGGAAGATGAACTGTTTGTGTATATCATGAAGTGCTCGCTCTTTAGCTGTGGTCACTCATTTTGTAAATGTTTTTGTTTTGTTGTTCTTGTTTGTCATTATTTGGTTGAGAAACAATGGCCCCATCTTCAATCCTACTTGTTCGCCATCTTGTTAATTAATGAACTGGCATACACCAAAGCACCTCGGCCTTCCTTTATGCACTGGCCCCCCTTCTCTTACTTTATAACTTCAGTGCCGATGCTTGCACCATTTACACTGTGGAAAATATCATTCAAACTGGTCATACTGGCATTAAGACTCAGCTTAATGTTATTGAAGCAGCTGGGATTTTCTGCAGCAGTTGCACATCAATATGATCTCTGGAGCTCTTTCTCTCCTCTGTTTCATTTCCCTTTAACTAATGTTTGACCAAAGCTTCATATTATTTCCCTCTCTGAATAGAGCTTTAACTCCGGAGGAGAATCTCCTACAGGACTGTCTCTGTTTACATTTTGGTTTACATAGTTATTTATGTGCAAAAATGTCAAAAAGTATAAATTATGATATAAATGTTTACTGCTCTAATCTAAACCCTGTGGCTCTGTGTGGTTTATTAATGTCACTCGTGTTTTGGTGTGATAGTCATTTTAAATAATGACAATGGGAGTTTGACATTGTGGCAAAACTTGAACAGTGGTGTCTATCTTTATGGCTTTTTATATAATAGTCCATAAAAAATTTACTTAATAAAATAAAGTTGGTACGCATAAATAATTAGTCTGCTTAGTAACAATTATAAATAGTCAACGTTTAGGCTGATATGCCTGCCAATAGACAGAAAGCAATAATAAACTGTAGGTAAAATAATATTATATTCAACACGTTTTAAACACGACAAAGTAAGAATTTCATTGTACATGGAAACACATTTTCTAACTGTGCATATGACAGATAAACACTTTGACCTGTTTTAGTTAAACTTAATAGTCCAAAAATTTACTACAGCACAAATATCTGGAACAACAACTGTACAAAAATAATATTCTGGGAATGAAGCTAACAGGTAGCTATCGATTCAGTAGCTACACTAAAAACTAGCAGTGACAAAGCCTGACTGTTGCAAGGCCTTACATCACCTTTGTCTGGACCAAAAAGTGGCACTTGAATATACCACAGTCTACAAATAACAACCAGCTAGCACGTTAGTTCTGCACCTGCACGAAGAGACACCAGCAAGTTGTGGTATTCGGTATTTGTCATTCAAAAAGGGGAAAGAAGATGACTAGACTATGGATATACAAACTGTAAACAACGCAACTCTCATTAACTACAGGCAGTTTATAGCTGCTTCTAAGTGAGAATATGTTTGATAAGAAGTTGCAAATGAAAGTGGCCTTCTCTGCCGTTAGTCTTTTGGTTATGGAAGAAGAACCAGCTGTCCTGAACATTTCTCTTCTTGATTTTCTAAGCTGAACAGTGATCTCTCACACCGGTGGGTCTGCTGTTGATTCAACACGCTGGATTCGAAAAGCTGTCAACAAGATCCTACTAGTGCCAACCTTGCAGGGCGGCATATGTTCACTGATGTCTGACCATCAGCTTGGTGTGTCAGGGGCCTGAGGAGTCCCTGGCCTGAAAACGTTTGAGAAGCCCTGTTGTAAGGTCCATTCTAAATTTCTAGATTTCCATGATCACTGCATTCACAGACTTTCGGTGTCAGTGCTTAAAGTCAGAAAACTTAAGTGTTTATGACTAATTCAAATTTGAGCAGTTCAGCACGGAGACTCGTCTGTACTACAGCCAGCTGTACAAATTGACATTTGACATAAAGGAAGTGGTAACAGCTCATTCCACCTCCATGTTATTAAACATCCAACAGAGTGCAGAGTCGCTGTATGAGAAAGTAGTATCAGTCCATTACCTCATCACCCAGCTAAAAACATTGGGTGCGCCCCCATCCTTTGACTCAGCATCTTTCACTTTTGCACACTGCATCGCTCTTTTCCTGTTGTTCGATCTTATTATTACTATCAGGGAAACTTCTCAAGTCACCCATCGACACAATGAGTTCCATTACCTCAGCTGAATGGTGCTGGGGTTTCACAGCACTTTTCTGACCGGGGGAGGACAACACCCACCACCAGCGGAGGAGGGGGGATATCCCACGGCCCCAGATGCACATACCGAAACATCAGGCCTGCTTTCCACTCGCCTGAGCTGAGGTGAAGTTTGTTTGTCTGCTATCCAATTTCCCCACAGGGTTTGATAGAGTTTCAAATTTTATCTGGTCTTACACAGTCCTCCCTTTCACACAAGCAGCTTCTCACCAACATGAGGCACCCACAATTTTTAAGAAAAGGGACACCCACGATTTAAAGTTAAAGGAAACTGGCGTCCAGTTGAAGACTGGTAGTTAACACAGAGGAGAATCCTGGTGTCATTTAGATGTACTGTGCTTTCTGCAGTACAGCATGTCTATGTATAGTCATCCAATCATATTGCTGAAATTTCACCACTGTAATATCACCACTACAGCCCCTGACTCCTTCTCTTCATAAAGACCAATGTACAGTGTTTCTCATTTTCAACCATTTTAACAAAGATTCAAATAAATTTTAATCTTTTGAAAAGTACAAATGGTAGTTAAAAGTTTAATCTACAGTAGGTCAACCTCATCATCAGTGAGCCGTGGGTGTCCATGAACCTGTCACCAGTTCCATTTGTCCTTCTTTAGACACTGTTGTAGGTACTAACCAGTGCAGACCAAGAACACCTACCAAGACCTGCAGTGTGGGAGATGCTCTGACCCAGTCATCTCACCATCACAGTTTGGCCCTTGTCAAAGTCACTCAGATCCTTACACATGCCCATTTTCCTGCTTCCAACACATCAACTTTGAGGACTGAATGTTCACTTGCTGCCTAATTTACCCCACACACTGACAGGTTCCACTGTAACAGACAGTCAGTGTTATTCACTTCACCGGCCAGTGGTCATAATGTTATGGCTGATCGGTGTATAATTTTATTTTGAAGGTGCAGGAGCTTTTCTGTATTAAACCAATTTTAAGTTTACAAAGTTTCCCCTTAATTTTCAGAGTAACAATTCATCTAGCTCATTTATATATTTTTTCATTCTCCATTTCTTCCTGTGAGAGTTTTATTTATTTATTGAAAGGCTCCGCTAGGAAAACATTACTACTTCCTATTCCTTTTCTTCCATTTGCTGTATGATCGGTGATGATGGTGGACAATAAGAAAGCTCCTTCTACAACTGGCACAATTGCCATGAAAATATATTCATGGCAAAGTATATTCATGTTCCCAGCAGGATTAATGCGATTAAATTGAATGACCCCTGACCTCTCATCCTATGCCACCATGGATCTGAAACCTCCCTTCGACACACACTGTAGTGTCCAGAGTTGTGTGATGCTGCAAGGCTGCAGCAGGGAGTCAACAGTAAACAGTAAACAGTGCTGCTGGCATCGTTTCAGAGAAAAGACCCATGGTTTATGTGCACACACACCCACGCCCATTCTCACTCACACAAACAACCACATATATTAAGAAACACATGCACAAAAAACACACCAGGAAGTGCACACGGCCCATGTACAAGTACATGTATTTTCAAACACACACACCAACAATTATACACAAAAAATACAAACACGCAGTAACATTAGTCTTCTTTCATGTTTCCATTTACTGATTAATCATTTGTCTCTCGGGACATCTTGTGTCAGTTTCCCCTGCGATGTTGTGATTAGTTTCTATCATAACGAAACCACAAATCGAGCAAACCCTTCAACACCCACACACATTCACAAACACAGTCTCCATCTCCTCCAAACTGCGTTCCAGAGTGACGCCACTGAAGACGTTTTCGGAAACCGAGCAGCATTTAATCGTAAACATGTTAGAGCTCATCATCACATCCCTGAGAAGCAGTAGAGGAGGGTCACTGGTCAGGAAGGCTGACTCACACTTGTTACCCCTCGCTGTCCTCACACAACTTCCCTGAAATTCACTTTTCCTTCCCAGACATGGAGACAGGAAGTCAAATCCTTTTTTGGTGTTGGACAGAGTCTTTGATTACTAATGAACCAACACAGGTCGTTAAAGTTTAAAATAGCGAAGTTGCATCAGTATGTCATTATCAGACTGACTGCAGTACCTCACTGAAAACACAGTATTAGAAACAAATGTGAGCATGATGGAGACAACTGGGAACCAAATGTTTCTCCAAATAAAGACCATGCTTACTGGAAATCCTGCCAGCCTATAAGAGTGTTGCTTCCTTTGCCAGCATTTCCTCTGTTTTTACTGATAAAGTAAAGATGTTGGACACAAGTTTTTTTTTTTAACCTTTGTCATCCCAGTCTACTTTCACAGAAAACCTTTAATCCACCATTTTGAAGGCTCTTTCAGCTGAGACATGCATCCTTCTTTCGCCAGGCTACAAAGGATCCAGCTGGTTGAGCTTTCAAGTCCCACCCTATCCCAAGATTCTTTGCACACTGGCAGAGAGCAGAGCAGTTGTCGAGGTTACTAGACAACAGGAGCTGTGATTTGGAACACAATGGTATGTGCAGGAACAGTGGTAATGTAAATAGGAAATCCTCCATAGACCAGAGCTTCTCATTTTGGTTCAGCCATGACGACCTGTGACCGCTACAAAGGCCATGCCTTCATAAAGCAGGTCCTTCAACTACTGCAAGGATAGGCAAAAAAAATTTGGACAGGCATTCACGGTCCCCAAAGGATGAATCCTGCTAACCATACCGACACACCTGGCCAATAAAGCAGATTCTGATTCTGATTCATACGGCTGATATCTTCGTTTTTTTAGAGAAATGTTTATTTCCTGTTGATTGGGTTGTCATGACATTTGGTACAGAGATTCATGTCTTTCACAGGATTGACTGTAATAACTTTATTGTTGACTTTGCATCTAGCACCATCACCAGGTCAAACCTTATTTATCCAGTATTTTGGTCTATGTGTGTAGTGCTTATGAGCAAATATTAGCATGTTAACACAATACAAGATTGTACAGTAAGCATTTTGCTTAGTGATGTTAGCGCTATCACTGAGTCTGCGCCGCTGACGTTAGCATTTAGCACCACTGGGCCTAAACACAGTGTGACAGTTCCTTGATGCAAATGATGACAAAATGAGTTAACAAGCCACACTGGATGATGTTAAGAGCTGCT
>NW_018128046.1:1991072-2012269 GCF_001952655.1 Monopterus albus
GAGTTTACATGACATCACAAGGCACTGATTAGATTTGATGCCACCTGGTACATGCCAGACAACTGAATGACACCAAAACATGTTAAAACCCAAAAAATACACATGACCATGAAGTCATAAATAAAAACAATCAGTGGTTTTCAAAGGCTTACTTTTGATTCTAACTGCTGCAAATATTTTAAATTTTGATTGAACAGACAAAAGTCTACCAGTTTTATAAATTCACCAACAATTTAATGAATATTGGTTATTCTAACTACAACTCATGCACCAATCCAATCTTTTCTTTTCATCCTCTCTGTTATTCTGATATTTTTTTCCATTACTTTAATCATCCAGTCATGGATAATTAAGGTCTCTTTATCTGCATGTCACTGGAACCATGGTGATCAAGGGAACGTGGTGCTGGTGCGTCTTGTTGAGGTATTGTCAAACTGAAAACTGAAAATAAATGTGTATAGAAGATCTGAGTTGCTGTGGTAGTCGTCCCAAGGCGATGTGATGTTCACAGCTTTATATGTGGCAAAACATTAGTCGTGAAACATCAAAGCATGGCGTAGGGGCAGGAGTGTGTGTGTGCCTAGACATAGCACGGGGCAGGTCCTACTGTCTAAGACAGGAAGTGAGTGTGTATATAATAGTTCAGCAGCTGCTCTGTAACATGGCTCATAACAAACACAAGCAGATAACACACATGCTGCATGGCTATTATTAAAAACACACTTTGCCACATACACCAAAGCACTGCCCACACACACACACACACACACACACACACACACACACACACACACACACTCACTCCTGTGTTTGTGTTAGTTCAGCAGATGACGGTGTAACAAGAAAAATAACTTACCAGACAGTATGTCTCTAAAGAAAGTTGCAATTGTTCTCTTTCAAAATAAGGAGGCAGTTACGATAATAACAAAATTTGAAAGAAAATTCTAATTGTTAAGATTTTTAGCCACAAGAAATTATTTTCTCACATTTGTAAATCAAGGAAACATGAGGCACAGACTAATTTCTGAAATTCCCAAACTTGATTTCAGTGCAAATTGCTGTCATTCCTGGTTTAATCATTTGGTTATTATGAATATCAACAATAAGGAAGCCAGTATGGACTGTAGCAGATGAATCTGGCAGTGGAAGACATACAAGTGGTGTGAAAAAGTATTTGCCCCCTTACTGATTTCTTATCTTTTTGCATGTTTGTCACACTGTAATGTTTCAGATCATCAAACAAATTTAAATATTAGTCAACGATAACACAAGTAAACACATCATGCAGTTTTTAAATGAAGGTTTTTATTATTAAGGGAAAACAAAATCCAAAACTACAAAGCCCTGTGTGAATAAGTGTTTGCCCCCTAAACCTAATAACTGGTTGGGCCACCCTTAGCAGCAACAACTGCAATCAAGCGTTTTCGATAACTTGCCATGAGTCTTTTACAGCGCTGTGGAGGAATTTTGGCCCACTCATCTTTGCAGAATTGTTGTAAGTCAGCCACATTGGAGGGTTTTCGGGCATGAACTGCCTTTTTAAGGTCATGCCACAGCATCTCAATTGGATTCAGGTCAGGACTTTGACTAGGCCACTCCAAAGTCTTCATTTTGTTTTTCTTCAGCCATTCAGAAGTGGACTTGCTGGTGTGCTTTGGATCATTGTCCTGCTGCAGAACCCAAGTTCGCTTCAGCTTGAGGTCACAAACGGATGGCCGGACATTCTCCTTCAGGATATTTTGGTACACAGCAGAATTCATGGTTCCATTTATCACAGCAAGTCTTCCAGGGCCTGAAGCAGCAAAACAGCCCCAGACCATCACACTACCACCACCATATTTTACTGTTGGTATGATGTTCTTTTTCTGAAATGCGGTGTTACTTTTACGCCACACATAATGGGACACACACCTTCCAAAAAGTTCAACTTTTGTCTCGTCTGTCCACAGAGTATTATCCCAAAAGTCTTGGGGATCATCAAGATGTTTTCTGGCAAAACTGAGACGAGCCTTTATGTTCTTTTTGCTCAGCAGTGGTTTTCGTCTTGGAACTCTGCCATGCAAACCATTTTTGCTCAGTCTCTTTCTTATGGTGGAGTCATGAACACTCACCTTAACTGAGGCAAGTGAGGCCTGCAGTTCTTTGGATGTTGTTGTGGGGTCTTTTGTGACCTCTTGGATGAGTTGTCGCTGCGCTCTTGGGGTAATTTTGGTCGGCCGGCCACTCCTGGGAAGGTTCTCCACTGTTCCATGTTTTCGCCATTTGTGGATAATGGCTCTCACTGTGGTTTGCTGCAGTCCCAAAGCTTTAGAAATGGCTTTATAACCTTTTCCGGACTGATAGAGCTTCATTATTCTCTTTCTCATTTGTTTTTGAATTTCTTTGGCTCTTGGCATGATGTCTAGCTTTTGAGGATCTTTTGGTCTACTTCACTTTGTCAGGCAGGTCCTATTTAAGTGATTTCTTGATTGCGAACAGGTGTGGCAGTAATCAGGCCTGGGTGTGGCTAGAGAAATTGAACTCAGGTGCGATAAACCAGTGTTTTGACAGGGGGGCAAACACTTGTTCACACAGGGCTTTGTAGTTTTGGATTTTGTTTTCCCTTAATAATAAAAACCTTCATTTAAAAACTGCATGATGTGTTTACTTGTGTTATCGTTGACTAATATTTAAATTTGTTTGATGATCTGAAACATTACAGTGTGACAAACATGCAAAAAGATAAGAAATCAGTAAGGGGGCAAATACTTTTTCACACCACTGTACAGTCGCAGGAAAAAAATACTGTTAGCATTTTCCTGGTTTTCTGCACAAATTGGTCATGAAATGTGATCTGTTCTTCACCAAAGTCATAAATATCATCCATCCATTATTTTTACTGCTTATCCTAACAAGGGTCATGGAGGGGGGGGGGCAATCTCAGCTCACATTGGGCGAGAGGCAGGGTCCACCCTGAACCAGTCTGTCACAGGACTGACACATAAAGACAAACAACTACACACACTCACACTCACTCCTATGGGCAATTTAGAGTCTCTAATCAACCTAAGCTGCACTGGACTGTAGCTGAACTGTCTTTGGACTGTAGGAGAACATGCAAACACAAAGAAAGGGTCTGGAATTGGCTCTGGATTGAACCTGGAACTGTCTTGCCATGAGGTGACAGCGCTAATCACTGTGTCATCATGCCACCCTCACAAACATCAACAAACACAATCTTTCTAAGCTGATAAAACACAAATATTCCTGATCTTTCATGTCTTTATTGAACACACCCATTAAACATGCACTGATGGTGGAAAAAGTCCTGGTAGCATGTGGCGTCTGACGTCACTAAACATCAACTGGAGTCAAGTGTTGGCAAACCTGGAGTTCAGTCAATGGACTTTGACTTCTAAAAACACTCAGACAGTGTCAGTGTGCTGTTCAGAAGAAGCATCAGCTGATGTGAGCCAAGCCTCACAAAAAAGAGATCTCAGAAGAGCTATGATCAGGAGCTGCTGATTTGCATGTAGCTGAAAAAGGTCATAGAGTCAGCTCAAAGACTTTAGGTATGCATCAGTCCACAGTTAGACGCACTGTGCTGTGGCTACTCTCCATAAAAGTGGGCGCCTAGCCAAGATCACTCCAAAGGCACAATGCAGAACGCTCAGTGAGGTAAAGGAGAACCCTAGAGTAACAGCTAAACACTTGACGGATTCACTGGGGTTAGTTAACATCTCTGTTCATGAGTTAACCAGATGCAAAAAACAGGCATGGTATCCATGGCAGGACACCACAGAGGATATCCTACAGGATAATGTCAGGATGGCTGTCGCCAGCTGAAGCTCAGAACAAGCTGGTTGATGCAGCAGGACAATGACCCTAAACATCAAAGTAAATCTACTGTACAGTGACTTCAGAGACACAAAACCTGCCTGTTGGAGCAGCCCAGTCAGAGCTCAACCCAATAGAGATGCTGTGGAATGACCTCAAGATGTTCACACCAGACGTTCTAAGAATATGGCTGAGCTGAAGCAGCTCAGTGAGGCAGAATGATCCAGAATTCCCCCTGAACGTTGTGCAGGTCTGATCCACAGCTACAGGAAGCGTTGGCTTGAGGTTATTGCTGCCAGAGGTGGTTCAACCAGTTATTAAAACACTGCTGCAATGACTTTTTCCACCATCACTTTGTATGTTTAACGGATGGGTTCAATAAAGACATGAAAGATCAGGACAGTTTGTGTTTTATCAGCTTAGAAATATTGTGTTTGTTGATATTTGTGACTTTGGTGAAGATTACATTTCATGACCAACTCATGCAGAAAACCAGGAAATTGCAAACAGTTTCATTACTTTTTATTTCAACTGTAAATCTGACCAAAACATCATCCATGAGGCATCGAAGCCTTTCATCTTTTGTTCGTCGTAGCTCAGAATAAACACGCATTCAGTTAAAGTCATTTTTCAGGCGGATCTCTGAGTCAGAAGGAAAGTAAACACAAGATGTGGACTGCTGTCTGGGGTATTCCAGAACTTAATTTAAACTCAGTTTCATGTCTGTGAAAAGGACAAGTCTAAAGCCACAGACCAGAGACCAGTTTAGAACCCACTCTGCAGTTTGTAACACTTCCTTGTTAATTTTGCCTCACACACATATGTGCGACTGTGGTGACTCAGCAGAAAGCAGCCATCTTAGCGTCCCCTGCCACCTCCAGAATCGCCACACACATAGAGCTGTGTTCATCTTCTCTTCATCTTCAGGCCACAGACCATTCACGGGTCTTACACACCAGCACTCCTGTTGCTGGTGGCCATGTCTGCGCCATGCTGACTAGATCACAGAGGGTGGTTCTATGGTTGCTGAGCGCAGGACGAGTGTGTGTCTGTGACAGGGTTGAAGTCATGAGATATTTGTCAGCCCTCATTTTAATAGTTACTGTTGACCTCTGGAGGCTGCTACTTACTAACTGCTGTTTTACAGTGAACAGGATTTTGTGTGCCCCTAAATGTCTGTGAACAGTGGTGATCATTTTTATCTTTCTGCTGCACAAATGCACAAACACTGCACATTATACATACTGTATTAATATGAACGTTTTATAGCTTGGTGTACTGTGGTGACCCTCATGGACAGGCTTTCTGTGCAGGTGTTTGGAGTCAGGTCATCAGGGCGATTCAGCTCACCTGGTCTGATCATACTTAAGCCAACAGCCACTGTCCCTCTGGCTTTTGTTTGGTTTGGTTTCTTTGTTTCTGAGCAAATTTTCAACTCACTCATGTATCACTCACAACAGTGATGTTGCATAGAGGCCTCCTTACATGTTTTCACTTCAGTTTGTTATGTATTTTCTCTTTTATTTAGGTAAAAATAAACTTCTTTTAAGTTCTGTGTCCCCCTCTTTTTCTTAAATGAGTTGTGATGTTACCTTCACCACAATCATTCCAGAAAACGAGTTCATCCTAATAATGAGTGAAATAAAATGTAGTCACGCAGCATAAAAGAAATACTTAACATATGTGTTAAGCATATATGGAAAAAATGCTTGCTTCTGTGCTGCTGTGTTCAAAGTGTGTGTGGTGGTATCATTTTAAAAATAATGGTAATTAAATGCATGAATATAGCATTGTTTAAAAGAAACTCTTCGTACTGTAGTGATCTTCCCAGAATCCTAATGTATGATGGTTATGATGGCTTCAGGGAAGTGTATTACCATCATATATTGTGTATTTAGTATACTAACATTGCAAACAAATAGCTAATAAATCCCTTATTTTGGAGGTCCAATCACAACTTTACAGAACGTTCACAGGAATTTAAAGCCATTTTCAGACATAGAATATGTAACATTGCTCAATTTGCTTTCTGTCATAGGTCACTTTTACTTTTACATTATTGTTCAACTGTTTCATTCAGACAAGATCACCATAATCTTGTATGGGTCTATCTATTAATGTGACTGCATGCAGTTCAGACTTGTGCTGTGTTGAATGTGATGCATAAATGTTACTAGGTCCGACCTATTAACACTGCCGTCTCAATCAGGGTGCTCATTCAGACCTGCCAAGCTGAAACATTCAGACGCTGTCTGATTAATGGAAAGGAGTGCATGTCTGAAAGCTGGACCTGAGCCCACCCTCAGGTACGGACATCTTTGTAAAACTCAGTACTGCAGAGTGAGTCAGCAAAAACATTTCAGCCAAAATTGCACTTCCATGGCCTTCAACGAGACCAGCATGTGACAAATAATAGCAGCCAGTCAGAAGCCACACAAAAGCAGCAAATGTGATGCACTGACCCCGAGGCTACAGGCAGAAGGGGACACACGTTGCTTATTAATAATAGTGTGTGTGCCTGTGCGCTGAGAGAGAGAGAGAGAGACAGAGATCAAAGTGTTATAGGCCTCCAGCCCCTATCATCCACATCCTCCTGTCATTTTTTCTCTCTGTGTCTGTCCATCTCTCTCTCTGCAGCACCTGCCTATTAGAAGGCAGCAGAGTTAATAACAGGTGTGTCAGTGTGTGAGACAGAGGATGACTGGAAACAAGAGAACCCCTCCAGGAACATTTCTGTTGTTTTGTTTTTGTGATCAGTGAGACCCCCGATTGAGTGTTTGTGTGTGTGTGTGTTTGTGTTTGGGGGGGGGGCGGTGTTAGAAATCGAAAGAGTGGAAGTAGATTAATGTCAGTGGTTTGCGAATGAGCTGGTCAACAAACGGGTACAAGGTTTTGGATATGTACTGTAGTTTATTTTTGCAGGGTGATGTGAGGCTGGGGGGGAAGTTGTGTGGTTTAGTGGTTTCTTTGCAAAGGGGTGAGTTTTGCATGCATGGGGTGGGGGGTGGGGGGTTGGTGCTGCTTTTTTTTTTCAAGAAAGAATGAAAACACAAAAGAGAAGGAGGGACAATAGACATTTAATTTGGACACACACTGGATTTGTCTCCTCTCTCACTGTGGCTGTGCTGCTTTTTAGCAGGTACACACTCTCGCAGTCTGAAAAAAAAATTCTTGTGTGTGTGCAGCTTCAGAGGGGGAACACACTCATGGCTTCCTCTTCATCGCTAATCACTTTCATCTGTTGATCTTCTTGCTCTCTGCTCTGTAGTCAGAGACACAGCCGAGTGCCACTACCCCCAGAAATGCTTTATAAGCCGAAGAAGGTGTGTGAGGCTGTGGTTTCCCTGTAGCAGGGAGGACAGTAGGGGACTGAGGAGGGATGGAGGGCATAGTTTGTGGTATGAGCTGATGGTAAAAGTGTGTGTGTGACAATGATTTCATGAAATCTGTTGGAAATCAGATGTCCAGTAATGTTTTGCCTCTTACTGGAACAGAGGAGTGGTATGGAGACACAAACGGCTGAGGAAAACTAATCAGCTGTGCCCTGTCTTGTTTAATCCCTCATGATATATTTAAGATGAAGCTTAGATAACAGTATTGTCCAAAACCTATTAGAAACACATACGGCATGTTACATAATACAACAACATGCATTTTTAAAATATGGTTTTAATACTTGTTATAATCCTTCTAATTAGAGGAAAGTAAATCAGGCAGCAGTGACCTGAAGCCTCCTGAAAAACTTCCAACTAAATATTCCAGACTAAAACAAAGAAAGTTAAACTCAGAAAAACATTGTTATTTTTTATTAAGATTTTACCTCTAAAAATCTGCCTAGTCAGGGCGTAGTTTGATCGAATTTGACTGACAAAGAACATATAACATGAGCAAACAGTTTGCTGAACCCTGATTGGTGGACAGAAATGAGTGGCATCATGTCTTTCCATCTTCACACTCCAAACCAGTGAGTGAAACAACCGTAACTATTCAAACACTGAGGGAAAATGGTGGACCACATCAAGCTAGTAATGAACGTACATTTTCAGGATCTGGAACAGTCATGAAGCAAAAGTTTAGAGAAGTGTGCTTGGAAGGTCACTAGTTCAGGACAGGACTAAATAAAAGGAGGTGGGGGGGCCTAATTTCTAGTTTAGGAACTACTGACTTACAAAAGCATGATGGGAGGAAGCCGGAGCCACCCTAATTCTGTTTGTTCTTTGTTGCTACAAACTGCTCCATCTGATAAAACAGACACCCGTCCATCCATAATCTATACTACCTATCCTGTAGAGGGTCATGGGAGGCTGGAGCTGATCCCAGCTGACATGGGGTGAGAGGCGAGGTACACCTGGACAGGTCACCAGTCTGTGATAAGACTGACACACAAAGACAGACGACCACTCACATTCAACCTAACCTGCATGTCTTTGGGCTGCGGGTGGAAGAGTAAATCCACACGGGCACACATGCAGACACAAACTCAAATCCAGAACCTTCTTGCTGTGAGGTGATGCTGCTAACCACTGCTCCACCGTGTCACCCTAACCCCGTAGATGGAAAAAACAGAAGCAAACTTTTGATTCAGGGAAAAAAAAAATGTTGGAAAGGAAGCTCTACTAACAGTTGGCATTTGACTCATCTCATCCTAACACCTCGCCTTCTCTGTGCTCTCTCTCCTCATGGTGTGGTCAGACAGCAGCCTCTGTAAACCCCATAAAAGTGTGTGTCATAAGACAGATTAACACCCATGTGAACAAACACATACTGTACCCCATGCTGAGCCCCAGGCCTCGACCTAGCACCATAAACCCACTTTCTCATCATGCTTGGCAGCAGCAACAGTGGTGAGAAAGTCTGACATGATGACATTACACACACACAACACACTTTAAATGAGCAGAGTGGTGGTGTGACAAGAGACGAGTGTGTGGGGAAAAAAAAGACATGCAGAATTCCAATGGATGTCTTCATACACACACAGACCTGTGTGGGCTATAAACGATGTCTGTAATCATGTACACACTAATCACGCACGCACACTGTGCAGTTTAGTTCTGTGAAGCTGAGCTCGCTCAGAGTGATGAAGCAGCCTGAGGCCTGTCTCACAGGCCAGTTTAGTGGTCTCACTCGCAGCAGCTGGAACGCCAACAGATAATAACCAGGAGAGATGAAGAGAGAGAGGGAGGCTGAGTGCAGTGAAATACATAAGCCAAAGAGGGTATTGTTTTTTTTTAATGAGTTGAATAAAGGGAGGGTGAGGGAAGCTGATGCCGTCACCTCTCATGGTTCCAACCCAAAAACCCAGTCAGACACTTCTACTACTTGGCAGAGCTCCAGACCAACACTATCCTCTGAACCAGGGAGGAATAAACTCATGTGAAGGATGCTCTTTAAATGATTAGGGTAGTGGTGTATTTCTCTTAGCAAGTAATCTCATGAAAAGACCAAAACTTGAAGAGCCAACATTTTATACTTAATGGTGCTAAAAAAATAAAAGAATCTGAAGAGTTGTCCCACTCAGCTGAGCCAAAAGTACTGTAACTTGGAATGTGTTTTGGCTGAGTAGATAAAGTCACAATGAGTAAAAAACTGTATTCAGGCTTCACTATTCTCAGAGGGGTGCTGTAAAAAGTATATTTAAAACACATAATGTGCAGGTTTTGTATTCACAATCAGTGAAAAGTCTCAATGAAGTCACTTTTATTTGAAGTCATTCTGGATAAACATGTCAGATGGGCGCTTTAATGCAATTTTATTTCAGTGTGAACAGATGTAAAAAAAACCAAAACAAAACAAAATAAAGACGAGATGCTGATGCACAATGTAAACAAAGAATGATGACTGATTCATTGTGATCTCAACAGGGAGCAAAGTGATCCAGTCGGGGCGAGGCTACCGTACAGACAGTGTTGTGTGATTTGGCATGGAGAGCACATGTAGGACAAGTCAAACCAGCCTGCAGACTTGATGCTAATCTAGCCTGCTGTCTCATTACCCAAGCTCTTAAAATGAAACAAAACCAGATGCTCGTTTAAGTTTGGTAGCAGCAGACAACCAGGGTGGAGCTGAACATGACAGTAACCCAGTCGAACAGTGTGGAGCCAAATCAACACCTGCTACTGAAAACATGTAAAAGTTTTCTTGTCCATGACTCCTGCACAAAATGTGTTGCCTCATCAACAGCTTGATGACTCTCGAAATTACCCAGTGAAAACCCCATATCTATTATCTGCAGTAAACAACAAAACAAGTCAAAAAGAGAACTTCAGTTTAAACACCACCTCATTTTGACATTATCTGTTTGGTTTTAAGGGTTAAAGAGAATTTCACCTTATTATTAACTGCTGCTTAAAGTTAGACTGAAGTTGTATGCAACTGAAATTCCTCTTGATGCCGATTCAGAGACTGGAGAAGGTGCTCAGTGCAGACCAGCTCCTGTGTGTACTGGGACCACTGGTCACTGCCCTCACACCTCCACAGCAGCTTGCTGTCTCCTTACTCACGCTCACTTTGTCAAATGAAGCCAAAAAAATTGTTAATTTGAGAAATCCAACCACTACCAGGAGAGTTTCTGGAGATGTTTGCACACTGTGAAGTAAACTCAGGGTAAGTCTGTCTATGTTCAAACATTATTGCAAAGCCAGTAAGGATACAAATACACAAATGTAGTAACTAAGGCAACTTCTGCAGGACTGGGTACACCACTGCCCAGACAAACTTGTCTCCCTGTCGACAGAACAGTCTTTGTCTTGGACAAGTCGGGGCAGAAAAAATGAAGGATCTGTTCACCTTCTCTCCTCCCGTGGAGATGTTTGCTTGTTCAGAGCAAAATAGAGGAGGAGGAGGTAAAGATACAAGACAGCAGAGAAGAAAATTAGAGATCCCTTTACTAGTAAAAATGTCTCTTCATTTGGGAGCAGAAGAGAAAGATGCTTTCCCCTCAGACAACCTGTTTATAGGACTTGAGGATGAAAACAGGAGCAGTAGTTGTGGTACAACGAGTAGAAACAGACAATAAGATGGAAGAGGAGGTTTGTTAAATACCTCCTTCACATCTTTTGTTCATTTGTTATCTCCTTCAAGAGTCTGTTAGCTAAGAGTTTCCACTGTGAAGCGCCACCATCTCCGGTGACATCTAGCTGGCTGGTGGGCAGGCTGGTCGGTCGATCAGTTGTCACGGTGACAGCGATGGCGGGGTAGGTCTGGAATCAGTCACTGGGGACAGGGATGATGCAGATGTGCAGGAAATTGTCGGGATGGCTGAGGTGTTCGCTGAGCCACTGCAGAGGAGTCTCCAGCAGTGGCTCGATACCATGGATCACCACCTGGTAACGCTTCTGCTCACCTGGACGGGACAGCAAAAAATAATACCAATCTGTTAGTAGCATCTTTGAATCATTTCTTAAAACTCACTTTACTAGAAGGACAGTTTGACTATGTTGCACCATTTGTTTGTATGTTTGATCCATTTAAAAATCTTTCTTTAATGGCACTACTTTAAATACATTCGTAAATGGTTCTGTGAAGTACTGCTACAAAAATCTGGTTTCTATTAAGGATCAAGGAGAAAAAGGCAAAAGAGAGCAGGAAAATGGAAAGTATACTGAGGGGAGGGCATAAGAGAAGAAATGACAGAAAATAGGAGGAGAGTAAAGGAGAAAGTAGAAGAATGAAAAATGGTAGAGGAAAGAGAGAAAAGGAATGACAAGGAGAGGAGGAACTGAGTAAGTAAAAAAAAAAAGCAGAGGCAAGGAAAGATGCAAAGAGGACGAAAGGTGAGAGCGTGTAAAGACATAAGAGGAAAAGAAGAAACAGTGTCAAAGAAAAAAAGTTAAAGAGAAAGAAGGTAAGATGAGGTGAGAGACCACATCAGAGACAGTAATACCACTGGTGTAGTGGAGAAGAGAGGGCGAGGAGAGAAAGTACGAGTGTAAACGTGACTGTTCAGTTATGAAGCAGAGTAAAGTGACAGTTGAATGTTTTTGTGTTCATTGTCGACAAGATTTGAATTTTAAACTTTCACTCTGACAGTTTGCACTTTCAGTGTGTGTGTGTGTGTGTGTGGCTATATGGTCTCTGGTGATTGACCCCGCCCACCCCTGAAAGGCCATGGTGGCTAATCGTTGCACGCAGCAGTATTCTCAGCCTTCTTGAGCCTTCCGGGCCTAAATGACTTGCAAGCAGTAGATTTGTGATGTGTCACGGGGACAGAGCCTGAAGGTCTGAGCCACACTTGCATTTATAACTTCAGAGGAGCATTGTGTCCTGGAGCTGGACGTGTAGAATTGTAACATAAAGCCTGAGCTACAAAAGTCAGAAGCAAGAGTCAAATGAAAGACATAACTAGGCTGCCTTGACTCATAGTGAATAACTCTCAGGATATCACAGCTTCTCCTGCTTCGATCAGTTTCTCAAACGTCCCCAAATATAACTGAACAATAGAATGCTTTTACTCAGCATCCACAGCGCAAATCCAACCACTCACTTTTGCATCTGTCTCACCCTCGTTTCTTACCATAACATCACTTCACTGTTGCATCTTATAAAAGGACATAGCATGCAAAATTAGTATGCAAAAGTATGCAATATTTGTTTGACACATTTTCTGATTAATTATTTCTGTACATTTACATATTTAATAAAGATACTGAGAGTTCTCTCCATGCTTCCTAAAATTAAATACAGACATACTGATGCTCACATTGATATGATGACTGACAACTCCCTAGTGGCTGAGGTCATGATGGGACTTAAAAACGGAGTTAAAGACTGAAACCCTGTACGCACACAGCTTCCCTACTGTAGTTTAAATTCTACAAAAAACACAAACACATCCCTCTTTAGTGGCAAAGTAGTCTGGATTAATTCAGTCATTTTTATTTCTTTGATAAAAAATGTGCAGGCAAAAATGAAATGCTCACCTGACAAAGAAATTTAATCTCACTTCAAGACTAATTCACATTTTAAGACAAACGTCTCAAAAAAATTACACTTAATCATCACAGAAAACACATAGTCAGACTTCAGGGACATCAATCTGTCCAATTAGGAAGCACAAGCGATTGTGAATCAGTTTTGCCTGATTTGCTGCAAATGAAAGTGACAACAGGTGCAGTGGAGAAGCAAAAGCAAGACAACCTCCGGAAAGGGAATGGGTTTGCATGTGGTGGCCACAAACAAATGCTCTCTCCTTATCCTTCCTGACTGATTCTTCACAAGTCTTATGTTTTGCTAGTGTCCTTGTCACCACTTGTAGCATGAGGTAGCACCTTCAAGGTGTCGCTATCGCCTTGTACAGGTAGTCCAGTTCCCTCCAAGATGGCACATCCATACGTGCAATCCCAAGAAGATTTGCTGTGTCTCCCATCACAGTCTCAAGAGCATGGAGGAGATACCAGGAGACCATCCGTTACACCAGGACAGCAGCAGGGCCAGTATCTGCTCTTCTGTGCAGATAGGAACAGGACCAGCACTGTGAGAGCCCTACAAAATGACCTCCAGCAGCTAATAGTGTGCATGTTTCTGACCATACTGTCAAAACCATAGTCCCTGAGGGTGGCATGAGGGCCCCACGTCCTCTAGTACAACCTGTGCTCACAGCCGAGCACCATGCAACTCGACTGGCATTCACTAGAGAACACCAAAACTGGCAAGTCCACCGTTCGTTTGCACCTCGTTCTTTTCACAGATGACAGCAGGTTCACACTGATCACGTATGGCAGGCCTGAAAGAGTCTAGGGATGCTGTGGTGAACGTTATGCTGCCTGTAACATCGTCAAGCATGACCGGCTTGGTGGTGGGTCAGTGACGGTCTGGGGAGGCATATCTTTGGAGGGCTGCACAGACCTCCACGTCATAGCCAACGATACCCTGACTGCCATGAAATACAGTAGCAGGATGGAATCCTCATAGCGCCTTTCAGACCTTATGCTGGTGCAGTGGGCCATGGGTTCCTCCTGGTGCAGGACAATGCCTTTCCGCATGTGGACAGAGTGTGTAGGCAGTTGCTGGATGACGAAGGCATTGATGCCACTGACTGGCCTTCACATTCCCCTGACCTAAATCCAACTGAGAACCTATGAGATATTATCTATCAGTGCATCTGGCATCACAGCCCACCACAGACTGTTCAGGAGCTCACTGATGCCCTGATCCAGGTCTAGGAGGAGATCACCCAGGACACCATCCACCATCTCATCAAGAGCATGCCCAGACATTGTTGGGAGTGCATACTGGCACACAGGGGCCATGCAAACTTCTGAGACCCATTATGAACTGTAGTGATGAAATTCACACAACTTGGATGTATTCAATTTTTCACTTTAATTTTCAGTGTATTTTGAATCCAGCCTCCATGGGTTGATGAATTGGGTTTCCACTGACCGATGTTCTGTCATTTTGTTCTGAACAAAATATACAGTGTACACTAGAAAAGATGTTCAACTTGAATATTTCATTTAATAAGATATGATGTGTGATTTAAGTGTTCCCCTAATTAGTTTGAGCAGTGTATTATTGTAGTTCTGCAGTGAACTGGCTGGAAGTGAGATGTTATATTTAGCTGTAAAAGAGAAACTATGATAACATGAAAACAGTTAATGTAGCTGTTTTCAATGTATCTGGTCTTTAGTTTAGAATAGACATTTCTACCTTTAAGTAATGGTTTTGCTATATTTTAATATATGGAAGTGGCACTTTTAGTTACCACACAAGCAGTGTGCGTGACAAAAAGACAGCGATGGGCCTCTTCCCGTATATCACTCTTGACCTCATGCACACACATAGGTAGTACTCACTCCCCTACTGGTTACATGACATTTTAGCTCCACGTAATATCAGGAGGACGGTTGAGGCAGAGCACTAACTGCCGGTCTGAGAAACCGCTCCACCCTACACCTGCTTACTGAATGGCAAACAGCAACAAGTGAAAGACTAATGTCACGAATGCAATGCAAGAAATGTGCTCAGCAAAGGCCTTCTGAAAATTAGAGCTGTGCACTTTGGTGCCAGAGGTGGGGTCACACATTAAGATTAAGAAGTGACCTGCTGCTTGGTCTGCAAAAAGATGGTAAAGGAAACCATTTTTATTTTCCACTTAATTTAACTGATGAGTGAATGCAGGGCGTTTGGTGAAAGCAGGATGTGGAGCTGCCTTCTGCTGCTCAATTAAAAAATAAACTTTAGGCACAGGAGAACTTTCAGGTCACAGAGGTCATGCAGTTGAAGAGAGGAGAAAACCTGTTCATTCAAAAACAAACAAATATTCTAGATTTAAAACCTAATGTCTGTGCAAATTTACCATTGATAACACTGAGTGTTCATACAACAGTCATGAGGAGGTGATTAACATTTCTTAGTTGTTTGTGAATTGATATAAATAAATAAATTGGTATAAATAAATTGATAGGAGGATTCATTCAGATGATCCTGTAGAATGGATTTCTGAATGTGGAAACTAGCCCAGAACAGTTTCAGGAGTTTAAAGATGTTTGAGTACTTGTTTGCATCACTGCACTAAAACCACTGAGCCACAAGCTTGAAAAAAAAAAGAAACCAACTAATATTGAAGGCATCACTGTACTGATAGGATTTCCTCTTCACTGAAGGGTGTCATGTTTCTTTCATGTGTTATGTAGCCTTACAGCAGCATCTGAGGAAGTGCAAGAAAATGCAGAGTTGTGGAGCAGCTGAAGGAGCGTTTAGGGTAAGAAGAGTAGGAACATGTATTATAAAAGAAATATGAAAACAGTCAGTGTACAGACAGTTGAGTTGAAAACCTGGAGTCACTGATAAGAATCACAGCTTCTAATTGTATTTCTCTCGTATTTTAACTATTCAATTCAATTTTGGTGCCAGAAAGGTAGAGAGAGAGAGAGAGAGAGAGAGAGAGAGAGAGAGAAGACACACTACAGGAGAGAGGAGACACACAGTTGGTGACTCATAATGATGGCATATAGAGGCATATAGAGGACAGGAGATCAGAGCATCATGGGGCCCCCTAGCAGCCTAGGCCTATAGCAGCATAACCAAGGGAAGGCTCAGGGTCACCTGAGACGGCACCAACTATAAGCTTTGTTTTGTCTGACAGTATGTACTGTATATTCATTTTAGGACCACTATATGTAGATGCCCTTATAGTTTGTATTGGACTGTGCCGATCTGTGTTACTTGTTGTTTATTTGTGATGACTAAGTGTGTTGGCCGGTGAGCTCACCAAAACAAATTCCATCGACACTGGCTGTTGTATGGCAATAAAGTTATCTTAAAACAAATTCTGCAAAATTCAAAGTCAACTAAATAAAAAAAAAATCCACAAACAGCTCAACAGTTGAGTAGATTACCAGTTTATTTAATTACTCTGAAGGTTGAGGTTCTGTGTATTTAACAGCAACTCCATTCTTTTCTTTATTTCAGTGGAAGCAAATCCTGAGTTTTTCCTCTGTGCTTAATGGTGTTCTCTGGCAGCAGGAAAACACTACAGCATTCTGCATACAGGCTGTAACCCACCTTTTGAACATGTATTGTTTTTAATCCCCACTATGAGATCCATCTGAATAAAGGCTTTTAAATTCATTTGTTTTCAAATGATTTTATTACTTTGTGACATCACATGTTATTATAGAACTTTTTACATTTGGCTTTGCTTATTTTATTGTCAGAAGACAGCGAATCTGCTTTAAAAGATGATGCTGTATGTGCAACTTCAGTGAAATCTTGACATTCCTCGGTTCAGTTCAGTTCAGTTCAGCTCAGAAAGTAAAAGGTGTGATCCTGCCTGTATGACAGCAATAATAAGAAAACACTTTGTGGTTCACACACACACACACACACACACACACACACACACACACACATTTGTACTTTTAACTCTGTGAGGACACTCATTAACATAATGCATTCCTAAGCACCTAATCTTAACCATTAAAGCTAAATGCCTAACCACAACCCTTATCCTAACACTAAACCTAATTCCAACCTGAACCCTAAGACCAAATCTTAACCCTCAAAAAGCTGTAACAGTAAGCGATGACCGACAGAAAGTCCTCACATTATAAAAATGTCCTCACTCTGTAGCAAAAATACTTTCTTGGTCCTCATTATGTAGCATGTACAAGAACACACACTCGCACACACCATGGGTGGTGTTTCATACCCAGCAGACAGGCAGATGTGGGCGGAGTAGGCATCAGTCTCACTATGAGAAATGCGGGGAAATTCACAATTTTCCCACCCCCATCTGTCCCCAGTCAAATATATATTTCTGTAGATGCTCACATATATATATTTATATCTACTCACACACACACACACACACACACACACACACACACACACACACACACACACACACACACACACAGAATCTTTCAGAATAAGGATGTGTATGAGAAAAATGCAGGTCAATCTGGGTTACAACTGTTTGGGTATTTAGGTCGGTGTCAGTAGGAATTCCTACAATGAACACCACGTTATCCAGCATTAATACTTAATATCTGCTAACTACCTCCTGCCTAGCAACTGGCGCTCAACATGTGCGTTGTTAACAAGCATGAAGTTTGTTTATCCACAAAAACAGCAAATTGACAGTAGTTTTATGTGATGTCAGAAGGAAGTAGCACTGCCCTTAGTGTTTCCAGTAAACTTTCAAACTTTCAGTCCAGTCATGCTCTTCTCTAAATGCTAACAGGCTGGGACAAGTGTGGTCTGACATGATGTGAAGCTGACAAAAGAACAGAAATGTTTAAACTCTGTAGTAAGATACCATTTTCCACTGCAGTTCAGTTTTCTTGTCATGAGGGCTTTTAAGAAATCTTCTACGATGAAATACATGACTGGAAAACAAGTGACAAATTGCAAAACAATGCAGGTGCATTTTGAAATGTTTTAAGTGTTCATCTTGTAATGAATGTCACTTCAGTTCTACTTTCAGAGTATGAATTATCATATGCAGTAAGAGACAACAATATGCAGCACTGTAAAAGGTTTTGTCACAAACTCAGCTGACTGGCTTCTCTATTGTAGGATTTCACAAGTCTCTTCAGGACTGTACATGAGCTTCTAACTTCTAACTGAAGCTGAGTGGGACCTTCTATGCTATTTTGACCCTCACCACACTGCCACGGATGGTGACATCATCCAGCAAAGGGGCAGCATTGACCAATCATGTACGGGACGTGGAAAGGGAACAAGATTCTTTTTTTTACCTTGTTAGCATAAGCATTTGCTGCTATCCACTCTTGAATTTGGGCCACAATTTCCGCACTATAACCACACACCATGCATTTTCATTATAACTGGATATTAAACGTTTTTTTTTTTATCAGTGCTGACACACTGGTGGTAGAATTGGTGCTAAGGTAGAGTAGGCTACGTTAGCAGCATGGCTATTCAAAAACACAACTGGAAAGTCACAGGCTGCAAACGTGAATGAAGCCACTCACGTCAACTAGTCACAATGTGGCTGTATTGTACACGCCCATCCCCCTTTTCTGCAGAAGTGACCCTGCACTTCATCAGAAATGAGGCCAACATGCAAAACTGTTTTCATATTTAAGTACTGATGCACTGAGAGGGCCTCATGTTACGTCTCGGGTACATGGAGAGAAATTTACATCAATGGTTTGCATTCTCTGTTCTCCAACATCTTTTTAGAAGACAGCAACATCCATGAAAATCTATGAAAACTGTAGAACAGACATGCATATATATGTTCAAAACTCAATGTGATGCTAACAAGATGAAGCCCTCTTGCTAAAGTTGTTAAGTTGACCATAATGGAGGGGGTCTGGGTGTGAGGCGCTGACCAGGAGCTGTACTCACCCTCATTTTTGTCTGGTTGGGATCCTTGTTAGTTGTTCCCAACTTCCTATCATCTCACTGCTGTCAGCTGTCTAATGAAGGATTTTGGTATAGCATTCCCAAAACAATAATAAGGGGAAAAAAAATCTTCCAAGTTCAGACAAGTCACCTGTCAGTGAGCAGTTATACAATCACAAAATTAAGAATGGTAACCCCTCCCTTTACACTAAGAACAACTTTGATTATAGTAAAGGGGCTTTCAAATAGGGCATGGTGGGCGCTGTTGCTATCAAACTCATTCAATTCAATGTGTTGCGTGGCACAAGAACAAATCTGCGCTGAGTGAGCACAAGGTTGCACGTGCTGTCCCTGCATGCTGCGTTGAAGTTAAAAACAACAACAATAACAAAAAAAACAAACTTGGGCACAGCACTCTGTGATGACAGACCACAAAGAAAATGCAGGAGAAGCTGATTTTGGCGGACCCACGCCCTCTTCTTCTTTGATGCAGCTCATCTCCTCCTCCTCATCAATACAACTAATGCCAGAGCTTTTCGCTGACATGTAGATCAATACATCGTGGATCCAAGTCCGCTGCTCGAAAAACTAGTCAACATCTGCTAACCACCTCTGGGAAAGCTTTTTGGTCACCTAGCACTGGCACCCAACCTGTGTGTGATTTGTGCGTGTGCGCCCAACTCCCGCGGGGAGCACAGCACATACCACATCTTATCGGAAAGCCATTGGTGGAGGTTTCAGTTCCCCCTGCGACTACCCGAGAGTACAGGTAGAACAACCGTTAGCAGATGTGTCATGTGAAAGAAGACAATACTGAGGAATATTACACAGGCATAGATATTTACCAGGGTGTTTTCCCAATCTGACTAACAGTCAGTTCTGTGATTCATTGGAGCGTGACAGCAATGACCATATTCAACAGGAATAACTGCTCTTGAGTGTTTACATGCAGAGAGAGGTCAGCTGCAGGCAAGTGTTTCTAAGGTTCATGTCAAATCCCCTGTTTAATCATTAGAATTAAATTAGGATTTGTACTGCGAAACTATTCTGTTTTAAATTTCACTACATTGCTGACTCTGATTTCAGCTTCTACTTTTCATGGATTTATTTGAAAACTAAAAGCTCATTTATGATCAGTTTTGATCTCTGGCTCTGACTGTCCACTTCTGTTTTTCGAAAAATCGGCATCCCTGTCAGACTCAAAATGACTGGCAAAAACCTAAATCAGGAGAAACTGCTCATGCTCAGGGCTTCTGTAGAAAACCACCCCAAACAGTTAGATTCTTCAGTACTGTACGCCTCTGACTTTCAACGTAACAGTGATAAAAACACTGACAAGACCTCACCAAGGCCCCATTAAATCAAAAGACAAGTGATTACTGAGCCACTGTATTAATGTCTATTAGTGATGAGAGCCAGTGGTTTAATACAGTGTAACATTTACTGTACATATAGTGTATTCAATGCATTTCCTCCCAACCACACTATAAACAACTGGTTTGCACTGGAAAGTAGCAGCAACTGTATAAAATTGGCCCAATTCATCCACTGACACACGCGCATGCACTCCCTGTGGTTGAGTGGTACACGATGGCTGGCCAAGACGACGTGTTCTGTCAGCCAAGCAAAGCCAACCACTACAGTATTTAGGAAGACCGAAATCCAGCGCTCGCCTCACAGCCAAACACAGGCTGACTACTGAATCAACCGCTGATTGACACAAATAACAGCTGGCTTCCCAGTGAGTGACTGGTGTCATTATCAGTTTACCTATAGATTATTTCTTTAAAACAAATCCACCAGTCATAAAGGCAAAATAGTTAAAAATGTCCATTATAATTTCTCAAAGGTCATGTCTTTACACTGCTTGTTTTATCTGACCAACAATTCAACAACCAAATACAGGTGCAGCTCAATAAATTAGAATATCGTGGAAAAGTCCATTTATTTCAGTAATTCAACTCAAATAGTGAAACTCGTGTATTATATAAGTTCAGTACACACAGACTGAAGTAGTTTAAGCTGTTGGGTCTTTTAATTGTGATGATTTTGCTCACATTTAACAAAAACCCACCAAATCACTATCTCAATAAATTAAATACCTCATAAGACCTATAAAAAAACATTTTTAGTGAATTGCTGACCTTCTGGAAAGTATGTTCATTTACTGTATATGTACTCAATACTTGGTAGGGGCTCCTTTTGCTTTAATTACTGCCTCAATTCAGCGTGGCATGGAGGTGATCAGTCTGTGGCACTGCTGAGGTGGTATGGAAGTCCAGGTTTCTTTGACAGTGGCCTTCAGCTCATCTGCATTTGTTGGTCTCTCATTTCTCATTTTCCACTTGACAATACCCCATAGAATCTCTATGGGGTATTGTCTATGGGGTATAGATTCTCTATGGGGTTCAGGTCTGGTGAGTTTGCTGGCCAGTCAAGCACACCAACACCATGGTCATTTAACCAACTTTTGGTGCTTTTGGCAGTGTGGGCAGGTGCCAAATCCTGCTGGAAAATGAAATCAGCATCTCCAAAAAGCTGGTCAGCAGAAGGAAGCATGAAGT
>NW_018128046.1:2012691-2047698 GCF_001952655.1 Monopterus albus
GATTGTGTAGCCTAGTGAACCAAACTGAGTGACCATTTTGAAGGCTCAGGACACCTTTGCAGGTGTTTTGAGTTGACTAGCTGAGTGGCATATCACCATATTCTAATTTATTGAGATAGTGAATTGGTGGGTTTTTGTTAAATGTGGGCCAAAATCATCACAATTAAAAGACCCAACAGCTTAAACTACTTCAGTCTGTGTGTACTGAACTTATATAATACACGAGTTTCACTATTTGAGTTGAATTACTGAAATAAATGGACTTTTCCACGATATTCTAATTTATTGAGCTGCACCTGTATATTTAATCTACAAATATTGAAATTGGAAAACAAATAATTGTTACAATACATTTCCTCTTGCTTCTGTTGCTCAAAGCACAGTCAGCACTTTCGATGAAGTATTTATTCTGCTGGTGAGAGTGACAGGCGCTCTGCTTTTAACAAGTGTATTTCAGCAATATTTTGCACCTCACATTTTGCATGCAACAACATTTTGCTCGCCTCCACCAGTCAAATGTTACTACTAGCTGAAATCTGTGATCAAGATGTGCTTCAGATATATGTCAGCAACCTTGATACTCAGTAAAACTAACTTGACCTTTTAAACTCCTGTAATCTATCATTACACACATGCCATTTCTAATTTCACCAGCACTAAAAGCTAATTTCACTGATCTCAACACAACACTGTTATGAATTTTAATTGCATTAACATAAACATTACAGCTTTTCCAAACGCTCCACTGATGAACCACATGCCCAAGCATCTCCCTGAGCTCCACCCATATGCTGACAGCCTTTTTACAGTCAAGTTGTACAAAGAGAATTAGAAAGCCAAAGATCTCAGACGACCACACTTTAATCAACAGTAGGCCGAGTCATCGAGCAAGCTTTCGAACCATTCTGAATTCCCGTCTGCTGTGCATCTCACACGCCTGTGCACATGAACCATAACCCACTACCTGCTAAATCAAAACAGCCACCAAAACCTACACTTCCCCGTGCTGCCTCTGGCTCCTAACACTGCCTGCATAGGGAAGCGTGCCAGCAGTGAGTGGGCTCTACCACAAATGTGACTGAGGGGGAGCGTAGTATCATTGTGTGGATGTCTCGCTCTACAAGGAGGGAGAGGAGCTCAGGGTGGAGCTGGGGGTGGGGGTGGGGTAACTGAGGTGTTGGGGGATTTCCTCTGATTATTCACGGATAATAAACAATGCAAGGTTTTTTCATAACTGGGCTCACCTCCGATAAAACTTCAAAAAAAACCAAAACATTTTGCTAACGAGAATGATCAGTCAACACACATATGTCATGTGTGGGAAGCATCAGCCTGCAGGCTGTGATTTGCAGCAAACCTGAGCCAGATTTCTACCACAAGCTTGCCCAATAATACACCTGGGTTAAAAAACACACAAGACAGCTCCAGTACGTCAGCAATGACCACTGGTTACAGTAACAAGTTGTTTTTGGTTTGTTTCCGATAATGGAGGGGGTTAACATCTGCCTCTCGGCTCCACAGACTTTTTGGCCATTACTAGAGAAACAATTGGGAATCCCCTTCTTTTTCTTCTTAACTCAAGCCACCCCCATTGGTTTGCTGTGACTGGTTACTGGGTACAAGAGGGGTCAATACCAGTCCTCTCTCAGACATAACAGAGGGGAGAATGTTTGAAAAATCTTGTTATCTGATGGTTGAAAGATCAGAGCACCCCAGATTTTCCTCTTGTTATATGTTAGGATCCAAACAGAAAAGAAAAAGGTTCTCTGAACTCTTGAACAATAGTACCAGCAACCTGCTCCACCCACTGCCTGAACACACGTCCCGGACTCTCTAATGCAAACATGCCGCCATAATCCCTGGCTATCACCTGACTCATCTACCAGCCAAGGAAGAGGTGGAAACCAAACAAACAACAAGAGACAAAAGGGCCACTTTCACCTTGATCAGCCAGGCAGGTTGGCAGACTCCTCTGCGGGGAGGAGAGCAGAGAAAAGCAGAGATTTAATGTCAAAGACATGAAAGCTGTCTACAACAGACAGGGAAGATATAGGAGACTACACCTGAGACAAAGACAGAGGCTCAAAGAGGACAAAACAAGTCTTAGATCAGAAAAACTACAGAGACAGGAGAAGAGGAAGAGACAGTAAGAAGGCATCTCTGTCACCGTGCTACTCTCACGCATGTTTTAAGCAAACCTTAAAATTAGGCAAAAACTACAAAAGAATTTCTAAGCACTGGGTGGAAATGAATTAATGTCAGAAAAACCGAAGGATCCAACTAAGAAAGGGATTTTTTTTTTATTATTATCAAGACTTCTCATTTTATAAACTAAAAGTGTCTTATGGAGAAAAGGCATTGAAAAAAAGTTGATGTGTAACAGTCTGGCCCTCAACTCATTAAGTGACTGGACCTCCCGGAATTTGAGCTGAATACCCCAGATACAGGACATACTGTACAGTGTCACGTGTTGCATGGTAGTGGGACACCGCTAACGTTTACTGACTTACCCCGTGGAAGCAACGTGTCACTGCACAGTGCAAATATACAACCTCTGATAGCAGCATTTATAAGCATTGTGATATTATAACTTTAAATTCAGTTAAGAACTTTTGGACCTGGCCTTCTCAAAAACAAATCAATGATATGGAAGCGAGTGTGAGATGTAACCAGTCGCCCTCACCATGGTGACAAAATGAGAGAGTGTGTTAGACAGACAGGTAGGCAGACAGAAGGCTATTAATAGCTCCGCTGCACAGGTGACTCTCATGTGGGTCCTCCGTCCTAACACGCGGTTGTCTCTTTGTCTACTTCCTCTCTGCTACTCTGCAGACAGCGCATTTAGACTGCCGCATGCCGCTGGCCCACCCCCACCCCCCCCACACACAGCCACAACTGTAATTTGCCACGAGTGCACAGAGTGCCAAACCTACTGAAGAGATGTGTGTATATTAAAACACCTTTTGTAAAAATGAGGCCTCATTGTGGCTCTGGATTTGACCTGATTTTGTAAATGACCTCAGTTATCAGCTCTCTTCACCTCTTCCTCTTCAATCCTGACTTTACATCCCATCTGCAGCTTGCCCTCATGCTCTTATTCTCTTCATGCCTCCTCACACTCTATCTGCCCATCATCTCCTCTTCTCTTTCTCCTAGATTTGTTCACTTGTTCTGATAGCCGCCACTACTGTCGTTCATCTTATTATCTGGGAGGGTGGACCCCTGCCTCATGTGGCTGTGTAAATAAAACAGACCTGAGGGGACAGATGCTACTCTTCTTCTGTCACTTCTGGAAAACGACAGGGCCCATAAATGACAAGAAAACCAAAAAAGACAACAACAAAACAAACAAAAAAAAAGCATGGCTGCCACTGTACTTCCTACTACTAGCTGCTGGTGATGTTTGGCATGACTAAGAAATGTGTGTGAGTGATAATGTGCTACTGTAATTCTCAGTGCTGACGTTACCGTAATCGTCAATCACTGAAGCAGAGGAGCACGTGATTATGTTGTTCCCTATATATCAAGAGCGAAGACATGATACTGTCACTGTGTGTGTCTGTGTGTAGACTTACCCTCATTTGGTATTGCAGCTGGGTACATCTCTTTCAGCAGGTCACTAAGTGTGTGCGCGTTGCCTTCGGGTGAAACGGGGCGAAACTGTTTCTGGATAAATGGCCTGTCGCTCATGGTCTGTAAAAAATTAGAGCACGGCAAATTAACAAGCAGCAACACAAATATACAAAATAAGGCCTTTGCAAATGGCACAATGATGCTTTAGTGTTCAGATAAGAAGCTCAGGACAATATTATCACCATCTTCCAAAGCACACATCTGTTTCAAAGGGATTATTAATTCAAGCATTTTATGATCTCCCACCTCTACAGACACTGAAGTGTTTTAAGATTGACATCAATTCACGGAACTGCTGGAAAATACAGGGGGAATTTTTAAGTGACAAAGAGTTCACAGGGTCAAGAGAGGGAGAAGCACCGACACCCATTTGCATGCAAAATCTGTGAATGGACGGTGTGTTGGCGTGAGCTGGGAATGTGGTGCTTTGATGCTGCTCAGATATTTAGAAATCTGCAACTTTTCAGCAGATGTTACAAGTGACGCTGACATGTTTTCCTGATCAGAAACAGCCTGGAAATCATTAACTGCTGCTTTAGCATCCAGTTTACTTGGAAGAAAGGTCAGCTGCTACAATAAAAGTGCCTCGGCTCACATACAAGGTCTCAGATGGACAAAAATCACAATATTAAACCTGACATTCACTATGGCTTCCTGAAAAAGAAAGGCTCTCTTCTATTTCATCGCTCCACAGAGAGGTTGAAGTCACGGTGATGTTCAAGAGTTTTACTCAAGGACACCTCTGCAAAGTGGATGTGCTGTTTTGCCCAGTTTAACTGCAAAAGAAACCATACTTTATTGGTTTTGCGGAAAAGACAACTACGTCTACAGTCTTGCTGGGAACATGCAACGCAGAGATTAATCATATCCACATTTTATTATCATCCTTCTTGGGGAAAAAAAGTGTTTCATCTTCCCTCTCCTACACTGTGTCTGATTCTTCTACAGTCAGAGCCAAACAGTTGCAACAACGTGACCCTGGCCTGTGATTTCCGCACTGTTAGCTATTTATCATGTAGAGGTTTCTTGCTGACTACTATTCAAATCACTCTGGGTAAGAGCTTCCACTAAATGCCTCAAATGTAAACTCAGTAAGTCAGGATGGGACAGCTAAACAAATGACATATGCAGCAAATATCCTCATGACTTTTCAGTGGTAATTGACTTTGTGGCTACAACATTCCAGGAGTGAGAGATGCGGGAAGAGCAGTGGGAAATTACCAGCAGACACCAGACAAACATCTGTAGTAGTAAACTCTGGTCCCCTGGTAATGAACTTTGACTCAAGAGTGAGAGGACAGAGGGTGTCACAGGCTGTAGACACTGGAATGCCCTGTAAGGCAAATCTGAGATTTTGGGCCATAGATATAGAAATAAAATGGACACACTTTGATCATTAATAACTATTTTAAAGGTCAAGTTAAATACACATACTTCCTTTTCCTGTACTACTAAAGAATAATTAGAATGAAAATGTAACTGGTTTTATGAGATACCATTACTGATATTCCCGCAACTGCAGAATTTTCTGTTGGGCACACCTACCCCCATAATCCACTGGAACCAAACAGACAATATCATCAAATACTGCCAATATAACACCAGCTGAACCAAATGAAACTGTTACCAGACAGCAGAGCGGCACCCAGCAGAAAGTTTGTGAATGCAACCTGCATGAACAGAAAATGATCCTGCTCGTACTCCGACCATGGATTGTAAAGTGAGGCGTTCTGAAATTCAAGTGACACTGAATCTTTTTCATGTATCATAAATGCTTAACACCTTCTATACATCAATTCCATTCCTTCTGAAGGAATCATTACACAGTGTGTAAAGTAATATCCACCAAACTGCTTATCTGTTTGACACACTTTATGTAGTTCTATAACCTCCTGTAAATCCTGAATCTGATTCAGGTGTGTCAGCAACATACCTGTGGTTTTTGTAGCCAGAGGTTCTAGTTAGCAAGTGACCCGTGTCCTCAGGCCAGGAGAGAAGGCGCTGAGTGTTGCCATCAAACAGCAGGCTTTCTATTTTCTGAGGACCTCAAATCAGTAGATCTCAGTTAAGTTCCATAATGACTCAAGAGCTTGCACATACTCATACCAGCTAACTGTACAATTTTCTTGTTTCTTTCACTAAAAATGTACCAATGGAATCAATTAAGAAGTAGTGTTTGACTGCGGTAAAAACTCAGATGCTTTAAATGTGACGTGGTCATGATGTGGGCAGTTAAGATCAATATCACAATATTAATAGCATATGGTACCACAATAATTAATCCAAACAAGTGAAAATGTAAGAAATATAACATTTGAGGATTTGCAGCTTTTCTTTGCCTGATATCATTATAAGCTCAAACCATTTGGGCTTTATTAGCTGTTGCTCAGACACACCCCTTAAACACTTTTTTATAGGTTATGAAATTAATAAAACAATTACTATCAAATTATTCAAGCATGAAAAAATTATTTGTTGTAGTTCTAACAAGATTATTTTTACAATACTGATGTACTGACATATAAACTAATCTAACTGATGTTCAACACAAAAACTCAGCTCACAGGTATGAAACAAAACACAACAAAGTTATTATTCTTAAATTACAGTTTTCTTTGAATCATTAATTTGACTAAGCGAGTTTTGTACATTTTGTAAATTATTAAATTATTTAATCACATCATTACAATTTGGTTCCAGTGAATTACAGGCCATCCCTGACTGTTAGAACCAGTATTAAGGCGCAGTGGGATTCAAACTCTCACAACAGTTAATACCTCGCTCTACCTCAGCAGCAACAGACAGTGGGAGAACCTGTGGGCTGGGATGGAAACGTGGAACAGGCAGATACCCAACCTGAGGTGTCAAACAGAGAGTCTGATACACAATAGAACCTAATCATGGAGCTGTGAAAAGGGAACCGCCGAGGACGGGGATCGAGTAGCCGAACTGTAACTACACACCACAGAGCCAGGCGTCAATCAGCAAGAGGAAGGTGGCAGCGGAGGTGTGAAGCTGGTGCTCAGGTTACACAGAAAGACTGAGTCACAGAGAGGAAGCGTGGCGTTTCGTGTGGGATGATCACAGGAGCCAGAGCAGGGAGAGTGCACTCCGTGACAGCTACTTCATTGCATTTTTAAATAGCCAGCCATAAATAATTGAGCCAGTCACCATACAAAGAAGGGGCTATTGATCCCTAGAGAGAGAGAAGCGTGATACTGCTCGGATGAAGACACTTTCTTTTCAGTTGGCGTGACACCTTAGCTGGCACGGTGGCACATGGCCACACGAAGAGAGTGAGGTGTCATTAAGCTTAAGGTGAAAAAAGATGGCTCGTGCTTGCTGAGTGAAAAGAGCAGCGGAACCCTAGACGTCACCTAATTGATGAAGGGGATCCAATCCACCTAATTGGCGAAAAAACAATGGGTGGACGGATGGGGGTGACAGCGCCGTCAATCAATAGGAGTTTCCGCAACAGGAGGGTGGGGAGGGGGCCTGGGGGTTCAGAGAAAGCACTGAACTCTGAGAACATCCATTCGTAAATTAAAACCCAAGCCTCATTTTTAGCAGTCTTCATTTTCTCAGAACTTGAAACACACACCTGTGGAGGTGAAACTCCATCAAGGTTCACTGAATTGAATTCTAAATTATTTATTCATGCAGTGTTGCATGCTAGCTTGACCTGGTGTGTTTCACCATCCAGGCATTTTAGCGCTGAACCAAATTTCTCAGCTCCACTGCGTTAGCACAAGGATTTGCATTCATCTGTTCTTCAAAATGTAACAAACGCAAGCATCACTAACTCTTTTGTTTTTCTGGCCTTCCTAAAACCAGAAGGCTTGGTTACACGGTGCTCGGCTCGCCGAGCATGCTTTGGCACAATCAGCTTCATGAGAAGGTTTTAAATGAACAATTGCAAAGCAGGTGAGTGAAACTGTGCAAGTGCAGTTTGCTTTCAGTGCCTTGCAGATATATCACAGTTTCTGATGTTTTCATTAATGTAGTTATTTAGCCATACTGATAACTTCGGTTTAATCTGCTTCCACCTCAACACTCAGTACAACTTTCTGCCATAAAACCTGACAGTGTATTCTGAATTTTTATTGTTGTGAATAGCGCAAACAATTCACCTCTGCTGTATATACTGTTGATAGAAGTTTCAATCTCAAAGATGTATATCTCAAAACTGACCAACTAACACCACGACTATCTGCATAACTTGACAACACTGAAGGTAAGGTAGAACATGGTTTTTATACAATTTGTGTAATTCAGACAGTAATTATCAAGGAAAATCTCCATCTGACTCTGAATGATGCTGTCCAGATCAGCCATGTCTGTCAACGCCACACCAAGAAAATCTAAACATTGTTAGCCTTGTAGCCGCTTGGCAGTAGTGCCTGATTACAAAACACTGTAACTGACAGTCACGGTTTTGCCAGAAAGCATTACTGTAAATGTGGCAACATTCCACCCCAGCACAACAGGCATATCACCTGTTGCCTTTGGCATGATTACGCACAACTGTTTCCAGCATTCCCATGTTTTGTAATTGTCTGCACAGTCACCACCTCCCCCTCGTCTCAGTCAGCCATCGCAAGATATCTGCAAGGCAATAAATCCACATTCTTTGAAGCAGGCGGCTTTGCCAACACCACAATACAGATGCGGGGGGAGGTGGACTGCCTGCTCTTGCATTGGCAGCTTGTGAGTAAGCACTGAGTCACACAGTGGGAACGGAGAGGTGTACCTGTAGAGCAACAATGTAAGCGCTTAATTTTCACTTTCCTTGCAGCGAGACTGTCGGCACCCTCTGGCTCTCTGAATCTCAGCGCGGCGTCACTGCTGGAACAGGGAGACACACCAGCAGCCAACCAAGTCCAACACCGATGCACACAAACGCACACAATAACACCGAGTGGAAGTGCAATTTCCTGACAAACCTTGCAACGAGGGTTGCATGAGCACATGCACTCTAGGAGCACATAAGCAAAGATGTATTGTAACTGTCAACAAAATATTCACAGAATTAAAAAAAGACTATCCACATATAAACTCTTAAGTTTAGCATTTTGTTTTGTTGTAAAAGTTAATCAAAGGACTTAAAAGTAACAATGGCCAAAAAAGGCTCATTGATACTTTTAATACTGGATATAAAAAAAATGAATTAATATCTAATAATAACTGCAAGATAAAAAAGGTGGTTCAACTATTTTTAACCTTCAGGACATAAGGCGCGCGCACACACACACACACACACACACACACACACACACACACACAAATGTGTCACCCATGCGCAAGCGGTGTCTTCGTCTCCATACGGAGTGCAGGCCAGACGGAAATGAGTCCTCTGTTATTTGGACTGAATGTTGTCATTAATTCTGTCTGCATCAAACACTGCACATGTTATTTACACTGAAGACCACAATCTGGCTTTGAAGGATTCTGAGCATGCGTGTGTGCGTACATCTGTGTGTTTGTGTGGGAAGGGGGGAATCTTTCCTCTGTGTAAGTCAGTCGCCCCCAGTGACTTCTGAGGGCCAAACAGCTTTGTTCTTCAGCGTTTCTGTGTCTATTTCCATCTCGACTTTCTTTTTCGTCAAGCTAAGTGTCTCTGCCGGGTTTTGTCGTATCTTGTTTGGTCTTGTCATAACAGCTACAGCAAAACAAAACACTGTGTTGTCTTGTTAGCAATAACAAAGGCTCTACAAAATTCTTAAACAATGTAAAACTCTTCATAGGGCTTGATTTCAGGTGTTGTGTTTGTTTTTCTTGATGGGAACTCTGATTAAGTGATGAATCCAGTGGTTTATCACAACCTTTGTTCTTGGTTTCAGCCATTCTTCTTATCACTAATATTAAGAATGTAATCACCAAGATACTCAGTGATGTCTCAAAAAGCAAATGTGAGACAATCAGACAGATGGCCAGGCCAAACCAAACAAAACAAAGCCCTGGACCAGACTGATTTCCTGGTCCAAACCTGACAACCCTGCTCGCCATGGCTGTGTGTACAAAGACGGATTATCACTGGCATTCTGCTCACTTTCAGTTTAGCTCACAATACAACGCTTTAATCTTTACTTAATCTACAGTCTTAACTGACTGAAACAATGTACTAAACTACAAAAGTAATACCCAAAATTAGAGTGATCCTTTCACTGATGCCAAAGTACAAAACGTTGAGTCATACAAGTCCACAAACATCATGAAGAGCTTTTGGACAGTGAAAGTAGGTTCAAAGTGCCATAGAAAACTGCTATTATGAGTTTTTTATTTTCAAGATCACCATAAACACAGTGAGTTCCTACTCTTGTCAAGATTTTGCAGGCCTCCTGTGGTTGTGAATATTTAGCAATTTGTAAGAAGAAAACCACATCACCTGCAAAACAACCTAGACTTTTCAGTGATGCTTTCTCTCTCTACTATGTTTAGAAATCATGCAGCAAGGCTGTAACACACTTCGATGAGCCAGTTGTCATGAAAAAACTCATAAATGATGGTGAAAACATTCGATTTGGTAATGAAAAATGCCCCAAACTAAAGCGGTCTGGGTTTCTTCTACCCACCAGCACCAACTTGGTTTTATGGTCTGAATGTGGGCAGTGACGGTCGAACTGCGTGTTTCAGCCTGGAACTTTAAAGGCTTGTGTTTTATTACTGAACACAAGAATGTTTTTGTTGAAGTGTAAAATGGTTACTTTATACGCCGAAAAGCATTTATGAGCTTTTTAAACGTCATGCAAAACATTCAGCGTTGACAGTGACTGGCAGCCGTCCCTCCACCCGTGCTGTTGCACAAACTGTAAACGCAGCCACATGAGAAGCCCTACGGTTCTCACTACAAATTTAACACACTCAAATATAAATCATCGCAGTGGGAAATCACCAGCAGCCACAGCAGATATGATGACGGAAAGATCTGCTTGGTAGGAAAGTTCACCGTATCAGCTAACCATTTCGCTGAAGTCCTGTTTTGTTCTTAACATGTAGAAATCTGTTTCATAACACAACACTCCTCACTGCCATTTAAAGCCAGATCTATTTTCTGCTCTGTTTGCAGTTACACTTTCTTACAATATTTTTCCTAGCATGACTTGACAGGCAAGTTTTAATTCCCTTACAGGACTTGGGGACAGTGTGGGGGCCTTTCTGCTGGCTGTGATTTGAGATCAAGGCTAAACACATGTACATTCAGCCACAAGACTCTAAGCAGGCTGTCAACATGTTTTTGTTGCATGGATCCAGATGTGTTCCAAATCTTTATTTACTTGGCTGGATTGGATAAAACCCTTCAACATCCAGTACGATTAAAAAGAATTTAAATGTTTAAATTATTCCTCCACGATGCCAAGGTCTATTTAAAAGGAAATTTCTTTAGTTATTCTGTGCAATTGCTGATCTGTTCCAAATGCTAGAAGTCAAACTGATTCTCCACATTTGCCCAGCCTTTCCTGATCTGCATAGAAAGCTCCAACACTTGCACCAAAGCGTGGCACCTTTCCCCCGCTGTCTGGCTCACATGCTAATGTTTTCCAGGCATAGATCAGCCGCTTATTCATCCTCTCTTTTTCCCCCTCAAAGGAAATTTTCACCTGAGTCAGGATAAAGCTGTAGAGGCTTGGTGGAAACGCCCAACCTGAGGCCACTTGTCTGCCTACGCTTACTGATCCCTGAGGATCAGTAAGTGTTGGCTCACCCAACTTCAGTAGAATTGCACACAATTAGAGGAGAGTCATAGTTGTATTAAATTCACGGAACAAATTAATAACATTCAAAAGCCATGCTGAAAAAACAGGATGCCAGACGTTTCTCAATGACATTGTTTTGTTCCTTGCCTATAAGATTCAGAGGCTGATTATTTGATCAGATTTCACGAGGACAATAGCAGCCGCACAACACTCAACACATGCAAATATACATAATGTTTTTCATGATCTTTCATTTAAACATTCAGTGAAAACTACAAGAATAGCACCAAACAGCACAAGTCTGACTGGAGAGTGAACTAGTTTAATACACAGACTACCTCAGAAAAAGAGGGGAACCTCAACCTCATCTCAGACACTTCTTCATGATGTTTGGAGGCAGTTATTATGTCAGGTATAAATGTACTGCAGGTTTTTTGATGGGGTGCCAACCCAGATAAAACAAGAGAATGTCACTGGTATTTGAGTGATCAGTATGTCAAGAGAAGGTCCCAGACTCTTCACTGGAACAACTTGGAAGGCAGACAGGTGAAGTGTGTCAGGGGGAGGAGGCAAAATGTTCCCAGTGTGGGTCTTAAGCTGATCAGAAACGACTGCATATTTAAGGAATCACTTTCATCACTTTTTATTTTCCAGCTGTGTATTTTGAATACAACAAGACTTGTGATAATGGCTGGTGGTTGGTAACCTGTAGAGTGAATAGCTTCTCGGAGCCGATGTGTGCTTTCAGGTGATGTCCCTGTTACACAGCCATCTGGCGCCATCTGCTGGGCTATGGTCAAACTACAGCTTTATTCTCAAGACTCCAGCGATGTCTACACGTGCATCTATAGTCAGTCTAAAAAATATGTTATAAAGGCAATTGTGTGATACCTGATATATCCTGAAGGGGATGTATCTGAATCCTCCCTCCTCAGTGGAATATTCCATCAGCTTCCTGTTTATGGCCCAGAACTGGTCAAACTTATCTGTGACAACACAGAGCAGCAATTGTAAAATATCCTGTTGATAAGTCAGTCTGACTTACATCACCTCATCATTCATCTCCAGCATGCACCAAGTCACTAATATAAATGCACAAAAATATGACTTCTGAGCCAGTTTTTGTTGAAGTCATATATTTTTTATGATTAAGGGAAAGTATTTAACAGTGTATAGATTATTTTTCTTTAAAAAAAAATCATTATAATCACAGTGTTTCTATGTTATTCTGAACTACAGTGGTGATTTCATCATTAAAAATGATTCCACCCTGCACTTGCAGGTTTCAAACCCCTACCTCCCCTCTCCTCTCGCTTTCACATGAACCTTACGAAAACATTCTGCTCTCTCTCCCGGAGGAAAGTTTGAACCATCTCTCTTTCTCTCTCTCTGTTTCTGGTCTCTTTTGGATGTGAAAGTTTTGCTTCAGATGAGGTTTCATCTCTCACTTTCATGTCTATTAAGTGAGGCCAACTCCTTGTTTTTGTTCACAAGTTCGTAAGTTTCTGTGTTTAAGAGTTTCAGGAAAAACAACATGAACCACACCCTGAACTTTCCAAAACTCTACAGTGCATCTTATTAATCTGTCTCCTAAATGAACATTTTAGCTTCTGATCTTGTATTAAGATTCAACATTTCTCTCTCCAACTTTCAGGGGACAGTTCAAGAGAGAGAAGCAGCTGAAATTCCAGTGGGTTAGAAAACAAGCACAGCACACAATTTGGTGATATGTACTAATGAGCTTGCTTTCTGACCAACTAGAGCAGAAATAATGTCAACAAATTGTCAAATATTTGGAGCTTCTCACATGTGAGGACCGGGCCCAGAAGGCAGCTACATCACCGGTGGTCAAAGTGTTTATGGCTGTCTTGTTTAACTAAACGTCCCGCAGTGATATTAGGAATCTAAAGAAGAGCACAAGTGCCACACAAACCCCAAACTCACACTAGGAATCCCTCCTATCTGCTCCAGCTCTTATTCCCACACCACAAGCTTCTAATTCACCAGCACCACCGCCCCCACTTCACCTACGCAAAGCACTGCAATCACAAGCAGCAGCCATTAGGAAATCAACCTGTCTGGCCAGATGGGTGGAAACGGAAAGGGAAGCTGGTGGGTGTTTGGTGGGAGAGCTTTTGGAAGTGGTGGCTTCAAAGACTGCTATCAGACTAAGAGATTTGTACGTGTGTGTGTGTGTGTGTGTGTGTGTGTGTTCAGAAACATCTGTGAACCTATCTGGATACATTCTTTGTGGCTGTGAAAACACCACTTCTACAAATGCTAACAATTATAAAAATGTGTGACAGAACATAATTCATGAATAAGTGCTTACAGTACATGCAAGCATGTATGAATGTCTGAATGTGTGTGTAGGTGTGTGAGCAGGGAGACAACATGTAGGCATCTGAGTGTTAATGAGTGAATGTATGACTGTATGATTGTGTGTCACTTCCCCAACAGGTGTTTGTGGTCTGTCTTTTTTGAAGTGTGTGCATGTGTCTGTTTGCCCTCCTCATTATTTAACAAGCTTGTTCACAGCTCTCACCGTTCTGCAGGCCCATCCACAGCTGTTTGTGGTCTTTCTTCTGCATGTCGTTGATGACTTGGCTCTTGTGCTTGAGGGCATCAGCCTCCTTGATGCTGGACATGAAGTGAGCCTCGATGACAGAGTTAGACGGGCAGTGGAGCAGGTCAAGATCTGGAAAGTTCTGACACATTCACAAGACAATCACTTTATTCAAAGCTATGCTGTAGTATTTTGGTCACTACGGGACAGAAGAACTCCACAATGCACATGACATTAAACATTTTTTTATTTAAACAGAGAAACATTATCATACATTGGGAATCATGCTCATGTCCACCTGACAACACAAATCACACTAATTCACTCTAATCACTCTGGCTCTGCTTTTGTCTCCACCAACCAGAAAAAATATGACTCTTTAACTGCTAAGATTTCCAATTTCTTTGCCAGCTGGTCTCTAACTTGATCTGTCTGTTATTCGGTGCTGAGCAGTCACTGTACAGTAGGTTTATTAGTGCCTGTGTGCTGAAAACAGGTGGCTGCTGCTGCCGCTGGAGACAGGGTTAATGAGAGGACTAAGACCAAACCAAAGAGCAAATGTACCATAAAACTATTCATTAAAAAAGGCTAAAATGTGCCATAGAGCTGCAGAATCTGTGGTCATTTTATGTCGCTTTCCTCCCAGTTTACATCACATGCATCATTTAGTCCACTGCTTATACTCAGAATATTCACAAGTGGTGCTTTACAATATTTTTTATGTAAAATCTACTCAGAATTGACTGATAATATAAAGTGAAATATATTATTATGGATATTACACATGCACACACACACACACACATATGATGGCTCTTACCTTAAAGTGCACAGTGATGGTCCATGGTAAGACAGTGTTGGAGGCATGGAGGTCAAACAGAACTCCAATTGGATAGTGCCTGGAACCAGAATATGCAAAAAGGAAATAGCGTTACAAGGCCAAATCCTGTTGTACAGATCATCATCATCATCATGTCAGAGATGGACTTCAGTTTCCAGTCTGTTCAGATTTCCATCAGCTGATCTTAATCCAAGCCAGGAAAGTAGTGTTACTCCCATCACTGGCTAGAAAATGTGACCAGCCGCATTACATGTTGTGGTGTTGACAACAGCTTATCACCTCCAAATCAAACATTGTGTATCCATCCATTATCTATACTGCTTATTCCTGAATAGGGCTGTGTGGGGGTCAGGGGGCTGGAGCCAATCCTAGTTGACATTGGGTAAGAGGTGGGGTCCACCCTGGGCAGGTCGCCAGTCTATCACAGGGCTACACTGTGTATCTGTTCTGGAAAAATGTTATCTTAAATATATTAACAATTGTAAAAAAGAAAACACTTTTAATCTAACAACGGTTTGTTTAGAATAAATAATTAGTCATTTTAACTGTAACTTAAAATGCGCTTCATAGTGACAGGATACAAGTGGTGTTCATTTTTCCAGTTTTCTGTAGATGCAGTGTGGGAACTTCAGGAAACAGTTTACATTTGACTCTAACGTTTCTATTTGTGACTTCCTGTGTTTAGAATAGGAGCAGGGTGAACTATCATGTTTCAGCCAGCAGGGATTAGATGCTCTTCTTTATCACAGCCTCAAATCAACTGGGTGTATTTTAAAGGTATTTTAACGGTCAATCATATGCACTACCCATGTTGCTCACTTAGTTCCAATTGCCAGGAGGGAAACAGGCCAAACTACAAAATACCAAAACAAAGACAAACTCTCATTGCAGATTATCAGATCCTAAAAAGATGTGTCTAAACATTTAGTTTGTCAGAACCTCATAAATTTTACAATACCTTATAAAAATAAAAAACACAGCAAGTACGTTCCGGGTTCAAGCTGACCCGGTGCCTTTCTGTGTGGTGTTTGCATATTTTCACTGTGCCTGCATGGGTTCTCTCTAGGTACTCCGGCTTCTTCCCACAGTCTTATCTTGTTTACTTGTCTACTCATTGCCTTACAGAAGAACATTGCACATACACAGAGAGCCACTGTACCACAATCAATTTCCTCATGTCCAACACAGCTGGCCGATGATTCTGATTATTTTGAAATGTAAATGTAGTAAAGCAAAACAGCAGAACATTACATTTGAGAGTTCAAAACTAGTAAACATTAATATTTTTACATTAAGACAAATAATTAAGTGAATAACAACATTGATCTCTGTAGATTTTAATGTGTTTTACAGGAATTACTGGGACAATGATATTACTATAAACTGGGCACTTCTTTGTCTGTGTTGTAATGCTGGCACCTCATGGCTGAACTTTGTCCCTGCAGCCTGCTAATAGGCTCTCCTGCTGGTCTGTGGTCAGAGGAGCAATAAGAAACTAACTAGGTGCAGATTGTTAACACCAGCTGAGGCTTGTGATGGTTGTGAATGAATGAACCTACAGCGCCTGCTTCCTGGGGTTACCAGTGATGTGAATACACTGTTATAGTTCTGATTAGTTTTAACATTTGTTGAAGAATGTGCATCTTAACATGCAGGAGTACAACAGGCTGCACGCTACACAAAGAGGAAGGTATTTAGACTCCCAAGGAAAAAATTTGAGCACCTTGAGGAAACGTATATATTTTCCAACTTGCACCCAAATACAACATACATTTCCATTATCTGTAATTGTATTATGTGCAGGTTTGACAGGATGTGAGGGGTTGGCGCAAAAGCAATCCACTCATACCCAATCCATCAGTTCATCTAATGGATGTTCTCTCACCATTTCAGTGGTGTTCCTTCATACTCGAACCACATCTCCTCCACATCCTCAGTCTTCATCAGTTTGAGGAAGTGTTTCTTTACCTTGTCTGTAACCAGGGTCAGGTAGCTCACCCTGGGTAACAGCAGCTGGGAGAGCCAACGGGAGAGAGCAAGAGATGAGTTATTGGTATGTTACTGTGTGCCATGCTGCCAATGGGGGGTACATTTATAGTTCATATACAACTTGGAAGCCAAGTGTACTTTTACTCTCTCTTCTTATTCAGATCTCATTCCATAGATCAAAGCAGCAACAACAAGGGAGGAAAGACCCCCAAAAGTTAAACTGAATATTTAGAAACATATTCACCATATGTACCTGTGGAGACTTAGTATGTCTCAATGTCAGGGTAGATAATAATTCACTAAAGAACAAAGTATAAAGAACTGGGCCAGGAACTGAAACACATCTTGGTACAAAGTGAAAATCGCAGATTGGTTCTGCTGCAAGCTCCTTAACATGCGTTCTGTAGGTACTTTAACATTACATATAATTATTAGATGTATAACTCTACTGTACAGTGTAGTCCCTCTGTAGGTACCCCTGGTATAGAGTTTGTTTGGAACAATAAAGGATACCGTTTGCTTTGTGTCACCACACAAAAGGAAACTACTGCTGTGCAATTACTGCGAATTATGTTTACACTTTTTCATTCAGGTGGTTGAGAGCTGCATGATGAAGAACTGAAGGGTAAGTGATTTTGCTCAACAACAAACTCCATTACCATGAAAAACATAAGTTGACAAATCAATGTTTTTTCACTTTCGTTTATTACATGTTTTGAGGTGCACAGATACACTGTGACCACCAGAGCTGTGGGCATTAAATGCTGTTTGTATGCCACATCACACATTAATACACTACAGTAAGTTGTACTTGAGACCACACCTCTTTTTTTATATCAAAAATACATTTTAAGATTTAAGGATGTCAGGACTGCAACCCAGAGAAGCATGTCTTGAATGAAAAGCCCCTGCACTGATCAGTATGAGCAGTTATCAAACTGAGAAAAAGTGCACACAAAAGAATTGTTGTGATAAATAACGAACACCGCTAATGACACACTATTATTTTTAGTTATTTTTATGTATTATCCATAAACAATCCCATCAGTCTACATGTCATATGCAAACTCAGAGAACTGTTTCTCGCCCCCGACTTCCTGTTGTTGTTTTAACAAAATCATAGCTCAGCCTGTCCTGTAATGTAGAGGAGACCAAGTGGATTATTTAATATGTTATGTATGGATGTGTTGTTGTCCAGATATCCATATGTTTCTGTATGGAAGATGTTTTGACTGTAAATCATTTTCAGCTATAAATACTCTGCTGATGTAAAATACAATGTTTTGTGTTTTCCTAAACATTAAATTATCTGGTATTCATCCATAAACATCCATACATAATACTTTCAAATAAGGATCTAGGTTCAGAGGGGGCTTTCATGAAGCACGAAGGAGACTCTCTTAGTACAGGTGACAGGCAAAAACAAAAGTTACAATAAATCTGGGCTCAGGATCTGTGGCCATGTGAAGTCATGAGTCTAAGTGCACTTACATAGTAGGGCTCGGCCTCTCTCTCAGTGACCTCATCTTGGTTCAGAGTGAAGCAGGTGGGGATCCGGCCGAACCAAACGTCTCTCAACACATCTTTGTCATCTGCCATGCTGCTTCTGCTCCCAGTGGCACATAAAGCATAAATTCCCGAAACACAGACCTAGAAGTCCTAAGGCAGACGGTGTCTTGTTGTCAACAGCACGGCAGAGCAAACGGGCAAGCATTAACGAAACTTTCAGCAACACAGCCACAAAACCACCATGGAGCAGACACTGCAATATAAGCTAGTTCCACCTTTAAATAATTCAGCTTATGCAAGCCATATACAGTCTGTCTATCTTAATTCGTCAGCACTGTTATTACTATCTTATAAATCCAGCAGAAGGAAGCGACACACCTGCTACTACACTTCCAAACTATCTCCAAGCCTGTCAAACTACGCAGCTGTAATGCAAAAACTGACGTTAGCTTGAGAGCTATATAAGCTAACTTAGCTAGTAGAAAGAAGTGCTAGCACTAAGCGAATGTGTTTGCGTCTTGAGTATTGTTATTATTATCCACAAACAGCAATTTACTAGAAAAAGACAGTGATGTGTGAGAAATCTTACTTTTTGTCGATGTTTTACAGACAGCTTGAATGGAAGAAGGGCCGTAACTGTCGGCGTTGTCATGCCCCTGCTGTCACCAGGAAAACAGCTGAAACCCCTATTTACATCAAAACAGCGACTACTAGCGGCAGTGCCGTTTACTGCAATAACAACAAGAAAAACATTTAAACTAGAAATTTTTTAATTACTAACACGTATTAATTGATGGCACAGCTTAGCTAAAAACCCCACCCATTTAACGGGGGTTTAAAGCCTGTGGGTTATAGACATAAAGTCATGGTTATTTAAATGCAACCAATTCAATTGCGGACGCGTCATTTTTTGCGACGTCGCCTGGGAAGTACGTCAATATTTAGATGTTTTCCGGTTTGGTTTTGTTGTATTCGACAGCAAGTAACGTTAGAGACAAGGTGACAAAAATGAATACGGATAACCTGGAAATGCGTCTCCGGGGACTTGAAAGCCATATTTATGGCGATAGAAGAAACAAAAGTGGAAAACCTGTCAAGGTTCGTCTAAAATAATGTCAGTTCTAATGATAATAAAGCAGTCAGCTAGCTCTTAGCGTTGTAAAGCTAAAGAAAACCCTTTCATGGTGAATGCGTAAACGCCCTTTTTATTTTAAGCAAACTAACTCTAACTTACAGTGACTGCCCAGAATACTTTTTTTTAGAAGTTCTGACAGCTTGTCACTGCTGTTTAATACGGCGTTACGTTAGTAACAAATATACAACCGCTAGTCCAGCTATGTAGTACGTTTAGCTAATTAGCTCGGTGAAAGATTACCAAGTGGTTAACGTTAGCTAGCTGTCAATAGTGACGCTAAAACGGTGTTTATGCGCTTTAGCTAACCTGTAGCAAATAAACTGTGCATGTAAATTAGTCGCAAATATATAAACAAAGATATGAGATGTTTGTTTATTTTATTTACTTCAAATATTTGTTGCTGAAAAATAATAATATGGATGTGTTGACCGGGCAGGTAGAGGTACCCTGCTCATTAAACATAAACCAATCTCAGGTTTTGCTGTTGCATTTCACTGAAATTAATTGAAATCACTGGCTACCACATTTTTTTTCCAGTTTTAAACTATGAGATATGCTGTTATAGTATTTAATATTAGTAAGTAGCAGTTTTGTAACGAGAAGGTTAAAACGATGGCACTGTCGTTCACTTAAGAGGATATTTCTTGGCAGATGTTGTATGTGACCTTTAATGTAGATATACATATTTGGTATAGGTATAGATCATACACATTTGGAGTTACATGTCTCTTATTCTTCAGGCTCCATGTTTCAGCATATTCAGTTTGAAATAAAATACTTATAATAATTAATGCTACATTAAAGTGGAAAGTCTCAGTTTTAATTTGAGTAGATTTACATCAACATTGAGAGTGTGCGATACAGTAGAGACCTTATATAGTCTGCCAATTGTAAGGGTCCAGAGATTAGGGCTGTAGTCTGTAATTATGCATAAGCAAATAGCAGTGTTTGGCCTGCACAAATTATACATGCAATTTCACTACGTTGCTGCATACTGTACTGTTTCTGCTACACTAGAGCGTTTCTGTTGCTGCATAATACAGCATACTGAACAACATAGGCTACCCGGACACAGTAATGAAATAATTTCTGACTGTTTTGTGTTATTAGTAATTGCTAATACTAAATCTAATCAGTATGTTCTGTTCTGCAGTGTGCAGAGTCTTTGATCAGGATTCAGGCGGGTCTGACCAACATGGCCAATAAGAGAGAACGAGTAAAGATTCTTCACAAGAAGAGTGAGTCACTCTACAATGTGTCATCGCCAACAGTGTCGATTATGGGCTTTTTATAACTTGATTTATTTATTTCTGCATTTACAATCAGTTGCCAGGTTAATATGTATATTTAGCTAAAACTAAATTGTACTGCATTAGGCAACCTTCAATGATATAAATGGGTGGACAAAATAATAGATATGTAAATACCCATCACTATCACACAGTACAATTCAGCAGTTCACATACAATAGCCTCCAAATCAACAGTTCTGAAAGAGTTTGTTCAACCACTGAAGATTGTAAATGTTATGAAGGTGGTGTTTAGTGCAGGACTGTTGGGTTCTGTATCACCTAATGTCATTAAAATGTGTGCTTTCTGTAGTCAGATTTTAAACTTTGGTTATATTTATTGGTGTTGTGCAGTTGAGGATCTTCTGAAGTACCTGGACCCCCAGTTCACTGACCACATCACTGTCCCGGATGCTATGAAGCTGGAGTTCATTCTCGCTGGTAAGGAGCAGGAGGGATCTGGGATAGAAGAACAAATTCAAAAACAGCTATTTACAACTGAAATTTATCTAAGATTGCTTATTATAGGCTTTTATTATTTACTGTTTATGGCACCAAATGCTGTTTGTAATTCTAATGTTTAATGCCACACATGTAAAGTTCAGTGGTGTTATATTGCATGTAATCCAGTTACTTACTTAAAGAGCCCATGGCTGCTCATTTAGCTCATTTACAGCCATTTAATGTTTAATCTTGGGTACCTCTAGATTAGCTTTACACCCCTCATAACTCCAAATAGTCTGTAATTATTTCAGAATGTTAACAACAGAAAGCCTCCTCCTGAAAATGAGAGGATGGTTCACGAATGCACTTCTGTTGCCAGTTTTGTGTTGAAAGTGAACAGCACAATGAACAGCAACAGCATTATTTAATTAAAATTTCTCCTCCATAAATATGTCAACAACGGTATATGTACCGATGAAAAGAGATACGCAACACTCTAAACAAAGAACGTAATTGAGAAACCCCATATTTTAACAGGCATAATGCAGACATAGTAACTTAGTAACAGCCTTACAACAATTCTCTCTAACTTTACAGAGACTAGGCATTTACAGACATGCAACTTGTGTTGTTTTTTTTTTTAAACTTAATATTAAGTCCCACCGAGTCATGGAAATGTCACTCACTTTCAAGTAGCTCCAAGGTTGGTAAATCCAACTGGTGGTCGCTGCATCTTCCCCCACACGACCACATACGGTCCCAAAGTAGTGAAATTAATTCCAACAGGTAGCGTAGCGCTGACAATAACATCATGGATCATTAACCAGCAACACATCACATGCATCAGACACAGTGGCCTCAAGCAGTCAAAACAAACAGGTACTGTGCTCCAGGGGCAATGCTGGGGCTTTGCTGGTGGCTGCTTGTAGGTTAGACCTGGTTAGGTACAACGGTGAGTCCCTGTACAGGAACATTCCCGGACATGCATTAACATAAGGCTGTGTATATTTCTTCACGTCCTCTGGTCACAGTGCAGCAGCAGGAGGCAAAAATATATCCACAAAATGAGGTGAAGTTGAAAAATTCTGCTTTTGTATGTTTGTGTGCACAGAGGAAGACTTCCTGGTCTCCCAGGCTGCTTTGTTGGAGCAGGTCAGCAACTTGCAGCCACTGCTGGACAGCACCTACATCAGAGGTGAGTTTTACCTTGCAGGGCCCCATGCAAATCAAGAAGAAGGCAACATCTGCTCTGTGATTTTTATTACTAAAAGTAAAGAACGCATGCTGTAGTCCCTGTTTTTTAGTGCATCTGGCAATGATTTTGCTCATGATCAAGCTGCCATTTGGCAACATGTTGTCATGTTTTAGACTAAAATAAATGTAGAGTATGTTTATATGAATTTTAAGCATATTTATTCAGGGATGTAGTGTTTTGCATTGGCATTGTGTAGCTGCTGGAAGTGAAATGCTGCAGTACTATATGATTACCTCATTAGGTGCATGTTAATTGGGTGTCTGTTGCTCACAGATGTACCAGAACACGCCACCAAGCTGCAGCGCCTATCACAGATTCACATCAAACAGCAGGTAACCCCCCCTTTCTCTCTCTCTCTCCACCTGTCTTTGTCTGTTTCACTTTAGTTAGGTTTTATTTATTTGTTTTGTCTTTCAGGACCAAACTGAAGCTCAGTCCCAGGAAGTGAAGAAACTTTTTGAGAACTACAACAAAATGGTACACTTCTTTTTATTTATTTTATTTTATTTTTAGCTCTTAATAACAAACTACTGCTGCCAACGTCCACCCACTGATCGCTGAGTTTTGATTGGCAGATGTTCCTGCTGTCCAAGCAGTTCACCCAGTGGGATGAGACCCTGAGGAAGCTGGAGGAGGCCAGGGGCATCCGGCCTGCAGAGTAGTTACTGTCCACAGGCACGCTTGTGGTGAGGATGGTGATGATGAAGACTGCACTGTGGTGGGAGTGTTAGACCAGACAAGTGTTTCATATGTGGCTTGTTCTTCCCCACTAGGTCAGAATAACAATGAGACCAAAAGATAACCTTTCAGTTTTATTTTGACTAGTAATGTGTTTGTCATCAGAATCTAGTTAAATCAGGCAACATAACCTCGATGCCCCAACTGCCTCATTCCAGGATTTAGTTGTTTTTAGAAAAATGTCCAACACAGGTAGATCTGCCACTTATAACACAGTTGTTAAAATGAAAAATACAGAAGTGCAGTACTAGTACGCATGTCTTAGTTTTCTGCAGTAGTGGAGCAAAATGTAGTCCATATTAATAACAAGCAGGTAAACTCCCCTTTAAGAAGTGAACAAAGTATTTTTGTTGTATGTGGTACAATATCTGTAGTTGTCACCCAGCTAATGGTTGAGTTGCTATACTGTACAACCCATACACACTCATGTAGTAAAATTGGAATGTAAGGAGGCATTGGAATGTAAAATGTAGAGGAACTCAGTCTCATGTGACTCTTCATCAGTCTTCTGAAGAAACTGGCTCCCATCACGTGTCAAGATGCTGCTACTGCTATTTATTTTCAGAAAACAGCTATTTTATGCTCATATTCACTTGTGTCGCATTCCAACATTTCTTCTCTGTTGCAAGCCAGTGACTAGATATTTGTTCCACACACTCTATTAAAGGCTTCAGTTTTTCTCCTCTGGATGTCTCCTGACAAGAGGAGTTGTAGGGTACATCTCATGTCTCTTATAATATCATTTCTCTGTCCTGAGTTGTCAGTTGACCTCGACGTTGTTCCAGGCAACTGAGGACACAGTCTCTTATATTAGCTCTGAGGAGTGATGACTGAGGATGCACACGACCATCCTTCGTGAAAGTTTTTTGTGAACTGACAGGCACCTTTATCAGAAATCCATTGGCAATTGGATGCTTCAGATGAAGGATCTGAGTAAAGGACCTCACATGTTAACGTGTTTCCTCGAGTCCTCTCCTTGCATCTTACTCGAACAAGACACAAGTTAAAGACACGAGGGCTGCGATGGTGCTTATAAGACACTTGGGATGTACCCCATAGAATCATAAAACGCCTTCAATTTTCTGACCGATGCACTTATTTTAAAAGGTTATAAATGTCACATCTAACAAATAACATGACTGTACTTGATATAATAAATATTATTTGTTTCTTGGACTATTCCAGTGTGTGATATTTTTATATATGTATAACAGTTTGAAAAGGCAGATAAATTCAACATTCTGTGTCTGTTGATGCTCAGTGGCCTACTCGTTGACAGACTCTTTCTACAGTGTCCCTGAACACCACACTGAAGCCCCAAATGCTCACTCACCCAAAGTGCCATTGGATGAAAGCTTTGGAAGAGTGAGTACTTACTATGTTCCCGTGCGGCGTGCTCGTGTATACCGGCCGCGCGCACGTTTCAAATACCAATCAGCGTACGTTGCGCGACGAGCAGGTAAGATAATGTATGAAAACGCTGTGAAAGTAAAGTTTCCATGGTGCTAGCTATACTATCTGAACAGTGACTAATTCCTCCTGTAGAAGGATATCAGAAAATTCTTGTTTTTTCGAGGCAAAGAGAGGGAAGCAGAAAGGAGAGATGAGTTTGAGGGAGGTTAGACAAATGTTGACAAATGAGCTATAGCTAACGGACTTGCAGGTCTGTGTGAAACTGTGAACGGTCATTCAGCGCAGTGAGACAACTCCACACTTGGCTGAGGTGCACAATGGGCCAAGACAGGATTCACCATCGTGCTGTCTTATCAGTTGAGCAGGAAGAACTTTGTAAAGTGAGTGAGAGTCACGTTATTGACGGGGTTTGCCAAAATGAAGAATAGGCGCTACACTTCATTGCACAAAAAGGGAACCAACTTAACTGCTTAGACTTGGTGGACAAGACGCTTTAAGCTCCGTTTTGGTAGCATTCATGTGTGTATGCTACTTATTCTTTGAAAATGAAACATGACATCTGATAAAAATTAAACCACTTTTGTTCTGAGGGAGTACTTATTAATTATTCGTGTGTATAACTGTGTAATGTACAACTGTATGTATGTATGTATGTATGTATCTATCGGGGGGGGGGTTATCATCCATAGACTTGAGCAACTTATCAAGAGGGGTTACAAGTAGATATGGTCAAATATTTGGGCGCGGACACATCTCTACTCACCTACAGTATCTGAGAACAACCATCATAAAGATTGTCTATTGAAAAGACATTTCACTCAGTAGTATGGAACTGGCACACTTTTCAGTCTGCACAAGCGGGTGTTAGCCATCGTAGCTGATATGTTACTTCTCCAGCATTTTGGTCTCATTTTACATTCATGTGTTCTGGAAAACTATAACGTCCAGAACTTAAACGCTGGCTTTCACACAGTGTTATGTTCAAGTTCTAATTTGTTGGAAAGAATATAAACTTGGCACACGCAAAATCTGAAGGGTGTCATATCGGTGAACTAGTCCAGCTGTTTAATTTACTAATTGGCACACTTTCAGTCAGACACAAAGGGGGGTAATAAATGAGGTCAACTAGTGTGGGTAAGAATAAACACAGCTATGTTTCTTTTACCTGATTTTTGACACCTCAAATGGAATTGTGCGGCGGGGATTAGCCTACATATTATAGTCTATTGTATATCTCAGGTCTTTTTTGTTGTTGCTTTACAATATGATGTACTGATAACATTTTCGGTATTGTTTTCTGTTGAATGTATTCTTTCTTTCAAGCTAATACGATTATTCGGTTGGGGTTTAAACATCCTCAGAGTGGCTGGTCTTGTTTTTACATAGAGGATCTTTGGCTGCGGCGTCGCACCAGTAGGAATGCGCCTGTTGACAGAAGGCAGGACGAAACTCTCCGTGCGGCGGGCTGATCAGTGTAAGTGCTGCGTGCCGCCATGGATAAGACGGCCATGGTGAAGGTGGGAGCCGTGGCCAGCGCCAGCGTCTGTGCTCTCTTCGGTGGCATGGTTTTGGCTCAGTACATAGTTGCCAAGAACAAGCGAGCGGGAAAGAAAACCCGGATCATAGAGATGGTGAGTAAAACAGATTCTTCGGCTACGTCAAGATCAGATCTGAAACAGGAAGTGGAGTGGCCAGGTCTTCAAAATAAAAGTACAGTGTGTGTCTGCGCGGAAGATGGAGCATTTTTTTTTTCTGTAGTGATGTATCATAGGGCATTGTTAGGCAGACACGTGCAACATTTGGTGTGTGTGTAGGAGTGGGCCGCGCGGTCGGTGTGTTTTTCATTATTTTCATGTAGTAACTCGCATTACCTGTAACTAGTGATGTTTTTCATTCATTCATTTTCTACCGCTTAATCCCTGAACTGGTCGTTTTCGTTACCAACAATTTTCTTGATTAGTTGATCATTCCGTCCGTAAAACAGCAAACCATCAATCATTTTCTACCGCTTTATCTCTGAATGGGGTCACGGAGCCAATCCCGGCTGGCAATCGGGCGAAGGCGGACCCTGGGCAGGTCGCCAATCTATCATTAGGGCTAACACAGACGAACAACTACACACATTCCTATGGGCAAGAGACACCAATCAACCTAAGTAAGCTGCATCTCTTTGGACTGTGGGAGGAAGCCGGAGTACCCAGAGAGAACTCACGCAAGCACGGGGAGAACATGCAAACTCCACACAGAAACCCGAACCCGTAACCTTCTGGCTGTGAGGCAACGGTGCTAACCACTGCACCACCGTGCTGCCCGCAAACCATCATTTTTGTCTATAAAACCAAGAGTGAAAGGTGTTGTCTGTAATTCCCCAAAGCCTAAGATGACTTTTTAATATTGCGCTTTTTCTTCAGGCTACAGTCCAAAATCAGAAAAATTAAGCAGCAAATCAAAACATATCTAACCAGTTTTTTCTCGAAAAAAAACTCCTAAAACAATGAACTGATTATCAGAATAGTTACTGATGAATTTTCTCAGACTGGACTAACAGAATAATTGACTGATTCTTGCATCTGTAATTCCGATGCTATTAACCCTATAACCATGTAATAAAGTAATAACACGTTAAAACCTGTACTTTGCCCATCGTTGTACCATGTTATTGTACCATTAAATATGTGCATATCTGCACTTTGCTATGTATAATTACACGATAGAGTTATCTATCTATCTATAATCTGCAACAATTAATAGTTAAATTAATAAACAATTAATTGTCTAAGTAATTTTTCAAAGCAAACCAAAACTAAATTCTGGTTTCTTCCGGGTGATCACATGGGAGCATTTTCTGAGATGATTTGGTTGAGAAAATATTTACCAAATTAATCACTTTATTGATGAAAATACAGTAGTTGTCATTTGCAGCCCTAGTATGAGAAGAAGCTTTATATATTGTCATTGTAACATTCATTCATCTTCTATGTCGCTCAGTCCCAAACGGCGTTGCTGGAGCCAATCCCAACATGCAAACTCCGCACAGAAAGGTCGCGAACACACAACGTTCTGCTGTGAGGCAACACCACTGCAGCACTGCGCCACCGGCCGGTGCCCCGTCGTTGTAACACGTACAATGAAATTATTTTTGGAGCCAAGGGCCCCGGGCCACTGCGTGCATACACTCCGCTATCACGGGCAACCAGTGTCTTGCCCAAGAACACTTCGATATGTGGACTGCAGACCCCGAGATTCGAACCTTCAACCTTCCGGTTGGGAGACCACTGCTGTACCCACCTCAACACTGTCCCGATACATGTAGCGCCTTTATTCTGAAAAGTTGGATGGAACTATTCGAAGCGTCTTGACAGTTGTTGTACATGCTCTGCGCGTGTGCATTACAACATCTGTCGCTCACTAGGTATCGTTTTCTCCAAAAGATAGAGCTGGAGCTTTTTTGTCAGCTGCCTCGTATCAGTTCCGCTCTCTACAGCTTCTGTCTGCCCCTCAGGCTGTGGAAGATCATTGATGATAAATTAAAGCAAATCAAACACAGAAATAACGTGAAAAACAGTGCACACTGTTATTTGTATTTGCGTTTTATGTATGTGTTTACTGTTTCATAACAAAACATTAAAAGACAGTTATTGAGCCTTTAGTCTTAGAATTCACTGTCAGGTGAATTTTCCATTAAGTCAAATCACAACAGAAAACAAAGTGAATGGTCTTATACTTGTATAGCGCCTTTCTATGCTTTACAGCACACTCAAAGCGCTTTCACACTATTCACACTCCCAAACACACACATTCACACACCGGTGACATCACCGGGAGTACAGTGTCTTGCTCAAGGACACTTCGACATGTTGACTGGACAAGCCGGGAATCGAACCGCTAATCCTCCGGTTATGAAACGACCCGCTCTACCTCCTGAGCCACAGCCGCCCCAATCACCAGGTTCCTCTCCTTTTCAGAAACCAAAGAAAATGTAGGAATTTTGCACCACTGAAAGCAAGTCTACAGCGTGAAGATGTGTACTGTGTTGCGGTGTTGTCCAGCAGAAAGCAGCATAGCCCTGCTGCTGCCAGTCTTCCACAGCAAGCAGCTTTGTGCTGCTGCTGTCCAGCAGCCAGCAGGGACTACACTCGGCTTTCTAACCAGTCCAAACAGATTGCCTGTAGAAGTGTAACCAGGCCCCACGTTAAGTAATCTTTTGTTCAGTTAAACTGTTAATGAACTCTTCAGCACAACGTAGTGTGCACATGTATGTGCTTCAGTTGACCGGTTGGATGTTCAACCCTTTCATTACAGCTTGACCTCTGATAACGCTTCGCTACCCAGGTGAGGAAGCAATAGCAAACTGAGTGGAGTGTGTTTCACCTCTGTGACCTCTAGAGGGCAGAACAGAGCCACACTTTAACTGCAAGTCTGGAGTTGCTTTTGGAAAGATTGATTGATTTTATATTTGTGCATTCCAGCAATCAAACACTCCTCAGTGGATATTTGAATACAATAAAGCAACCTATAGTGTAATTATTTAGGTTTTGGTGAGTTTGGTTTCAGTTTTTAACGGATGCTGGTTCCTGTAGTTGAATTCTGCAGCAGATTAAGCTTCAGTTCTGGATTACCAAGAACATTAGAGGTGATTGCATTTAGTCCAGCTGAGGTGTACCTGTGACTTGACAAGTCTTTTAGTAACCAGGTAACACAGCTGATAGTGAGCTCTCCTCTGAAAACAAAGATGTTTGCCAAAAGGATGCCAAAGGTTTTACCAGTGAAAATTAAATTCACTGTTTTTACTGAGGGGGGGTTGTTTTCATGTGAGGTTACAGTGACAGTGGTGTTATAATTGGACATGAGGACAGTTCAGATGAAAGTTTGAATAAAAGTGACATGCGTTCCCTGATCAACCACAGAAGAAGGAGCTTCATTTTTTCGGTGTCTTAGAAAGCTGTGAATAAGGCTTGGCATTCATTCAACAACATGATCATACCTTGGCAAAATTCTTACCTCAGTATTATGAGTCACAGTTCATGCACTGAAGTAAAAAATAAATAAATACAACAAAATAGTCAGATTTTACCAAAAGCTCACAATGCTGGACATGAAATATACTGAACAGTAGCAGGGACATTTCTTTTTGCAGAGACTAATATATAAGATTTGCACAGTGTGACCAGCACTTCCTGTAGTGGCAATGCAGCTTTATCAGCAACAGCAGATGGCTGCCACCATGACATTCAGAGCAGTTCCCAGTATGGGTGGGGCCGTGGAAACTGGTGGATGGCCTCCGTGCAGTTAAATAATACTCAGGCCTGTCTTAACGTCATTGCTAGTGCTCACACAGGTTGATGGTTGGAACATCAGCTTATAACATCTTGTTCTGATTTTAAAAAATCCTCCCAAAGTCTCTGGGTCAATTTTGGAGGAACAACAGGAGAACAAATAGTAGTAACAGAAGTATAGAGTAGTGAAAATAGTCTAAATTGCAATAGTATCAGTGACATCGACAGTATAATGTATAGTTTGTTGTGCCACAAGTTACACCATAGTTAGTATTATATGTGGTAGTAAAAACATTAATAATAGTGCTGCAACATTGCAATAGCATTACTGAACATATACATAAGTAGTAGTAATAGTGGTTGCAGTAGTATCAATACTACTAGCATTAATAGTAAGATCAGGAGAATTATTAATAGTAAGAGACGTACTGGTGTCAAATGTAGAAAGGTAGTCACAATGGCAGTAATGGTGGTAACAAATACTGCAGTAATATCAACAGTAGCAGTAAGACCAGCAGTATTAGTAGTAGGAGATTTGAAGATGCAGTAGTAGTTGCATATACCACAGTACCTTTATTGTTGTTGGTACTAGAAATTGTGGCACTAGAAATACAGTTGTGTTTGAGGTCATGTCCAGAGATGAGCTCTAGCCCATCACTGGGTGGGGGTCTGACATTTGACCCCAGCAGACTGAGGTTGGGTCACATCTGCAGTCTGGGTTCACATGGGTCAGGGGGGAGTTCTGAGAAATGCTTTGAGGGATTTCAAAGTAAACCAACAAATAAACTCCTTACTTCTTATTTGTCATGTTTTGTTTGATCTGTTTTTCTGTGTGATGACTGACGTGAAGCCACCGGACTACTGACATCTACAGCAGGGGAAATAATGAAACCACTCAAAATGCTAATGTTACTTGGAACAACAGTGTGTTGTAATTACACAGAGCACTGACCTGACTGCACCTTTGGAATCACGTACAGACTGTAATGTTGTAAAGGTTTCCTCACTTGTGTGCTGAGGTTAGAGGTGAGGCATGTCAGCAGTGTGTGTCCTCGTTGAACCAGGGTGACTCTTGTCTAGTAGAGACCTGCCTTATGTTCTTGGAAATGAGAGCAGAGAGAAGAGTGGAGCTGGCTATCAGACAGGACTGAATTTGCTCTGACCTGAGTCTACTTTGTTTGTAGGCATCAGTCTAAGGATTAGACTTGACTTTTGGTTTTGTTTGCAGAAGATAATAATACAGCTACCGATAGTTAGGAGGTCAAGGCTCAAAAAAATAAACCCCGTCTGATTTGGTATGAAATACCCTATGGTTCTGGAAGGGGAATTTCTTACTTATAACCATATCAAATGCTGCTTCTGGGTAAAAGTATCAATTAAAACTTGATCAGACCCAATACTGAACTTATCAGGTGTCGCTCCTGCTGACATTCGAACCTCAACATGCAGAAGCTGCGTAAGACAAAGGCCACAGTGAAGTCATACAAAGCATCAGCTTCTCTGGTCCTGATGACACAGTTTTTGCATCAGGAGGGCTTTACACTTTTTCCCATTCACTCACACACGAGTGATATCACCAGGGGCATCTTGGGGTTCAGGGTCTTGCCCAAGGACAATTCAGCATGTGGACTGGAGAAGCCGGGGATCTAACCACCAACCCTACAGTTGGGCGACTGCCTACTCTACTTCCTGAGCCAGAGCCACTTCAGTAGCATTCCTCCAAACACTTTGTGAAATGGCCCCAGGTGATCAGCAGCAGGGACTCCGCCTTTACTGTGTTTCAGTTGTTGCCAGTTTGGTCATGCCGGTTTTTCCATCACTCTTTTTATGGCACAGTACAGTTAATGCCACAGCTATGCTTCACAACAAAACAAAGCTCTGTTGCTACTGTACACCAGACCACAGCCGTGAGCCTGGTGTACAGCAGGGACTGTTACTGTGGTGAGCTGTAATCGGAGGGAGTCGACCTGGTTCTGGGGAGTCGTGCTGCACGAGGGAGAGGATGAGGTGGACTCGTGTTCCAGCTCCAGCTTGCTCAGCAAAATCTAAGCTCAGAACAGCTGAGCTCAGTGTTGCACAAAGGTTCAGATGTTGCACAAATAGGTTTTTGTATTCTGGTTCACTGATTGTTGGAATGGAGCAACGTGTCAGCCTGAATCTGGTTTATTAAGACAGGTGAATTAAAGAGAGCCTTGCATCTCGTACCTGTGTGTCTCTGGGTTTTTCTTTCTTAACATTATTTTAGGACAGGAGCCAGTCAGTTGTCATTGGAGGTTACGTCATCTACCGGTGCCAGACAGAAGGATCATTTATCATTTAACCTGGAAGATGTGACAAAAAAAAATCTTTATCATGAACAACAGTCACATTCCTTGTGATATGTTTGTTCCCATCTAACATGTTTATCCTGATTAATCACAGCAAGACCAGGCTGAGGTTTTAATACCACTGGTTGTAGTGATTCTCAGTTTGTACTGAGTCAAGTATGTTTAAATGTCCATGTAATCAGATATTTGAGAATACGTCCCAAACACCCCAACCCTGCCTTTAATGAGGCCTCTCTCATCATACATTCTCATCCCAGGCCAGTTAACGTGTTAAAATATTTTCAGTTGGCTTTGTTGAAACATATTTCCACAAACATGTTTATGTACAGCTACATGAAATCACACAGCCAAAGTCTTGGCACCTTTATTCCAATTCAGGGTATTGTTGAGTTTATGTGGCGACTTTGCTTTTGTTGCCCAAGAAAAAATTAATTTGGTCCTGCACAATAATCAAAACAAACTAATAAAAGTATGAATCAAGTTAGAGAACAGTAAGCACTGTCACTGACAATTATAGTGACAATAACTACTGGACAGTGCTGAATATAAAAGGCTGTATAACAGTAGCACATGTTGAGACAATTCCTAGTCAGTGGATAGTGAAACTAGGTGTTGGTCAACCAACCTGTACCATTACCATTATCAACCAATACCATTAAGAATGAGACTGATACTGGTATTGATCTGACAGCATCTGACTCCACATTAACGCTTGGTCTGGGTCAGCTTAAATGAGATGCATTGGGGCTCCCGCCTTTTGGCCTCAGGACCCCTTTAACACAAGAACCCGATCACCCTGAATACTGATCCATGTGTGCGTGTGTGTGGAATGTCCATCAGCTGCGTGTGTGTTTGTGTGATTGACCACTGTAAGACCAAACTACCAGATACTCGCACTGAACCTTGACCTCGTGCCCTTTCATCTGATCTGATGTGTTTGTAGGGGATGTGCCTGTGTTGAGTTGTTAAAATGCGTGTGCTCAGCAGTGGTGGTGCTGAAGCGAGTCCAACCCCTCTGATTAAATTAAAAGGTCCCTCTTTCAAGGGGTCCAAGGTCACATTACTGGAACAAGGGTAGGTTGGAGACTTCTTGTCCACTGCTCCCATTGCTGCATGTGCTTGTGTTGACATGGGTCAGCTGAACGTGTCGCCTTGTGCGTGCGTGTGTATTTGTTTGTATTGTATGTATGCTTGTAATGTCTGTGTGTGTTTGAGGCTCTCTGTATGGGGGAGGGGCTATTTTGTCTAATCTAATTTGGGCAATGCCTCCTCCCTCCCTGACTCCCTGTAGATATATAAGCCTTCTGCAGCCACATAATCTTTTCCCCACTCTTGCTCTGTTTCAGACAGCAGACCCAAGGTAAGCTAGTGTGTTTTTGTGTATGTGTTGGTATACAGTTATCCTGTAGCCATCTTTGGTTCATGCTGACTGTAATAAATCACTCAGTGCTGTGACTTCTTGGTCAGAAGAAACAAAATCCTTCTGAATCTTCTCCTCTCCTGTGATTAGGATGTTTTAACCTTTGACCTCTGTATTTGCTGCTTTTAGTGTTAATCCATAAACTGAGGCTTTTTCCGAATTCTACTGTTGTTGCAACCTGCTTTCAATAAGAACACAGTGTTTGTAAAATTTTGTGAAATATAAACAATAGGCATAGAACTGGGACGCAGTACATCTGGCAGTATTACATTCATTAATACAGTTTTAAGCGTACGTAGTATAGTAGTACTTCATGTTTTCAGAATATTTGTTCATCAGAGAAGCAGGTTTGTATTTCTCTGCTGAAAGTGGAAACACCCTGTGACAACTGTGCTGCCTGTTTATGGGCTATTTGTTCTTAGAGTAGCACTTAAACAGGCCATTTGGGTCAGAGGCGTCCTATTCCAAACCTGTCGTTTAAAACAAAGACGAGGTTGTCGGTCAAAGAATTTCACTGTTTTCCTTCATTTCTGGCACACAAAGAAATTACTCAGTAGACATGAAGTGTTAGACAAGAGGAATTACTGGAACGAGGTTTTTATTTTTAGTTTATGCTCTGGGTGTCACGTTTCTGTGGGATCAGAGAGATTTCTGAAGTGCTCAGAAATCCGATGCCGATTATATAAGACCGGGGGAACACTGTGTTGGTTGTGGGTGTGTGTTTTGGTGGTGGAGAGGTTGTTGTGTGTAGTGTTTTAGTTATTCAGATGCTTGTCATCAACGCTGTATAATTCTGAGTAATTAATAAAAAGCAACATAATAGAAAAAATCATTAAAATTAAAGCACATATTGTAACTTTACTAAATGCTGATGTTACTGGTACATAATAGTGCCACACCCAGCTTAATATGCTCATTGCTTAGTCACCGAACAATAGGCATTGTATAACTCAAACTATGTTGTTGCTTAACAAGCTAATTTAGTGTCGAAACACAAACCCACAGTCAGTCCCTGCAGCGCTCCGTGTCAGACACGCTGAGCCTGCAAGCGGCTGCAGACAGACGCTGAGGTTGGACACAAGCTGAGTGGATTCACCGTGGTGTTTGTGACGCCACCAGTGTGCGACAGGCCCTGAAGTTCACCTCCTCTCTGCAGGGTGTTGCTGCTGCTGTTAGTGTGTTGGTTCAGCTTGTCATATAACACTGACACATTCCAAACATCAGATGTATGATGGAGTGTGTGTCTGGGTCAGGGAACACCATGTTCACATACAATGAAGAATTTTAATTTGACTCCTTATAGTAGTGTACACTCTGTGATTGTACAGCATGCCTGTGAGGTACATTCAAGACAGGGCATGTAGTCTTCATAAAAGAGCCTGGTAACTTTAGGCTAAAGCACCAAAGTCTTTATCTCTTAAAGCTGAAGAAGCATCAGTTCAAGGCATGAAACAGTCACACTGGCCAAGTACCATTCCT
>NW_018128046.1:2047720-2053701 GCF_001952655.1 Monopterus albus
GTCTTAGTGTTTTCCTGTTTGCCAAGTCTGTGTCAGGAGAACCTTTGAATCTCACATCATTTGAACCAAATCACCCCTCTGTCTCTCTCCAGATGCCTCAGTTCGAGAAGTCCACAGTCCACATGAGGGACCCTGAGAGGGTGGAGCAGATCATCTGTGGCCTCATCAAAGGAGGAGCTTCCAAACTACAGGTACTACATGAAGTCCTGATGAGGCCTGATTGGTCTCTTGTGTGATATGGCGCCATCTGGTGGTACTTGAACCCACAATCCAATAGTAACTGGAAAAAACTTATCAGCTGATCATTTTGAATTGTCGATGTCAAACAATGTAAGTAAACCTCAGTTGATAATCTTCAGTCCAAACACAACCAGCATAAACCCTGCTTTGAATTTGGGCCTCTTTTGCTCCCTTTGCTAGGCCACTTGTTAAGAATTAGAGGTTTATAATGGATAGTGACTTCAAATTGAACAATTCCTCTGGTTGTAGTGAGCAAACTATTCTTGACTGTTTCAGATTATCACAGACTTTGACATGACGATAAGCAAGTTCGCCGTCAACGGCAAACGCTATCCCACATGTCACAGTAAGTACAAGAAATTTATATGAGATACTTCAAATTTTTATCTTAATTCTTGATTTTCCAGTTTCAGCAGGTTCTTCTCGCCTGTTTAAAACATGCGGTATGTTTGTGGAATTCTGTTTTTCTGAGCAGATATCATTGATAACTGCAAGCTGGTGACAGATGAGTGTAGGCAGAAGCTGCTGCAGCTAAAGAATAAATATTATCCCATTGAGATTGACCCGCACCTCACCATGGAGGAGAAATACCCATTCATGGTGGAGTGGTAGGTCGCACGTGAAACAACACTCACTCTGTTGCATACAACAAGCACACGGTGCCATGTTTCTGCTCTGTCATGCTTTTCCCCGAGGTGAGTGTGTGGCGTGTGTGTTTGCATGCAGGTATTTCAAGTCCCACACACTACTGGTGGAGCAGAGGCTAGAAAGAGACAAACTGCCAGAGGTGGTGAGAGAGTCTGACGTTGCACTCAGGTATTTGTGTGCAGTTTTAACCAATGGCAGAGGGAACGAACTGTCTTATTTCTCTGCCACTGACTTGTACCTCTCCGTGTTGGGCTTCAGGGAAGGCTTTGAGCAGTTCTTTGACCGGCTACAGCAGCACAATGTGCCCGTCTTCATCTTCTCCGCTGGCCTGGGAGATGTCCTGGAGGAAATCATCCGGCAGGCCGGAGTGTATCATCCCAACATCAAGGTCGTCTCCAACTTCATGGACTTTGATGACAATGTGAGTCCTGTGGGAAAACCAGTTTTGTTCTGTCCTCCGTCCTTATGCCGCTACAGTTCAGCTTCATGGTCATAGAAATACACTGGCTCATGTTGCTCATTGGCTGTTTTATTTGTCTTGTAGGGTGTTCTGAGGGGATTCAAAGGTGATCTGATCCACGTGTACAACAAACATGATGGCGCTCTGCGGAACACGGAGTACTTCAAACAGCTGAAAGAGTACTCTAACGTCATCCTGATGGGCGACTCGCTGGGGGACCTCAGCATGGCCGACGGTGTATCCAACAAGGAAAACACCCTCAAGATTGGCTTCCTCAACGACAGGGTACAGTCATGACACACAACCATGGATGTTGAAACAACATCTTTGAACACTGAGTTGACAAACTGGCTTGATGGAGAGAGGGTGATGTTTGAGCTGCACTCAGATCAGTCAAATAGCAGTGTTTGTATTTGTGGCTGCCAGGACACCATCACTGAGTTTGGCTGTTGCCTGTTTCATGATCAGAATCATGTTTATTTGGCCAAGTATGTTTAAACACAGAGGGAATTTGTCTCCGGTACAGAGCCTCTCTCTCTCTCTCTCATTTAGCACATGTACACCTTCATGATATCTCACATTGTTTTTGGTTCACAGCAGATTTGTGCAACTTTCAGGAAGAGTTTGAGTCTTGACGTGATTTTAAGAGGTTAACGGTTAAGATTATGTCATGAAAATGTGACTGTACATGTGTCTTTGTTGGTTTACAATTACAGCAAAAGGAAAATGTAGCATTTGAAAATTGAAAGTTTGTTTGTGCACTGCTGTTTTCCACTGGATCTCCACAGCAGCTGTGGCTGCTGGGATATGCATGAAATGAACTAAAAGTTGTCCTGTCATTTTCTCACTCTACAGGTGGAAGAGCGATTGGACAAATATCTGGACTCTTATGACATCGTCCTGGTGAAAGACGAGACTCTGGAAGTGCCCAACGCCATCCTCCAGAAGGTTCTATAACTCCACCATCACGTTCCACCCCCCCATTTAACGCCACCACTCGCTCTGGATCCCCCACCCTCCAACATCCCAACCAACCCTCCACACGCCTTTTTTAAAAGACATTTTACATCTCTCAAACAAACTGCTTTAAAAGTCCACACAGTAGCGTCAGCCTGTCTCCGGTGTTTTGTCCGTTTGAATAATTTCTGATGTTCAGTTTATAAAGGAATAACCAAAAGTAAGATTTAAACAAACTCACTTCATTTTTATAATTTGCACATTATTGTTACCACTGTTATTCATAAGATAATTTTTGATATGGTAATATCTGTGCACCATAAACCAGGCGCCCACAGACAGAACCAGTGTTTTTGCTGGTTCTGTTTCTGTCACCTCATATACTCTAATTATGTGACTGGGCTGTTTGACGTCCCCTGGTCAGACTATAAACATGACCGGTTGTTGTCAAACATGTATCTGCAGAAGATATGTTTGAGCTTATGGAAGTAGCTCAGTACAGAATGGGCCTTGTAAAATGTAAATTATAGAAGAAAAAATAAAAATTTGTTGCTTGGTCACAGCAGCACTGTAATGAACACAGACAGTATTTGTGTAAGAAAGAAAAGGATTCAGATTGTAGCTCCGATGATCAGAGGAAATGCACTTTAAATTCTGTGTATGAGAGAATCCAATCCCCTGTATATGCACACATGTGGCAGTAGCATTTGTGGATGTAGGAACAGGTTCTTCCACAGAAAAGCCGTGTTTACTGAAGTTTTTTTTTTTATGCGCCTGCCTTCTCTGCACAGCTGACTTAACAGTGAAGCGTTCTCCATGCCAGTGATCAAGGTTCAGAGGCTGTAATGCAACACAGTTCACCTCTAGTGGTCAGAAGCTGGACATATAACAGGAAAAGCCTCTTAAACCAAAGACTGTAATTCTACAGTCTAGTTTGATTTCCTCACATCAGTAAACAGCAAGAAACTCAGTCTGTGTCTCAATCAGACGCAGCTTAAAATGTATTTCATTTTATCACCTTTTCATTCTATGGTCTATTCATTCTTAGCACTACCTCTAAAATGGTCATCTTTGTCTTTTTGTGAGGTCCAGAACTAAATGTCACAGCGTGTCTCGACATGTGTTGAATGTTCTCTGACTGTGTTTTAAATGTGCTGCTATCACCTGCATGTTGCCTTTTCTTGTTGTTAACTGTATGTTTAAGACATGGGAGAGAGTGAAACAGGGAGTAATATACTGCATATGTGAGCATCATATGGAAATGTGTATTGTTTCTTGACATTTGGGGATATATGTATTTCCAAAATTGCAGTATAAACCAGTGTGTTGTATTTTTATAAGCAGATGGCTTTCTCTTTGATGGTGTGAATAGAAAATGCAATAAAATGTCGATTTGTGAGACCATGGGTGGATCACAGATTGGGCAGGCATCTGGACCAACAGCCCTCAAAGCTCTGATGGTGTTTAATTTGGCAGTGCATAGTGTACAGTACTGTGAAAAGAGTTACCAACTGAAATACAGTATTCCCATACTATGATTATATTGGACATTTACTTACAATACTGTCAAATACTGAGTAGGACTGATTGGTGGCAGTACTGAATTTTCAGAATATATGCATCAATGTGAAGAAGTACTTTGACTTGTCAGGTGTTTAATTCGCTCAATCAATCAGGAACTTGACACATTCCCAAAACATAATTTACAAGTTCCTACATAACATTTTATACACTGTGATAGAAAATTTGATCCATATCATCTAAAACAGCAGGAAGAATGACTTGCATACAGACCTAGAAGAAAAAAAACTGCTGAGCTGATGATGCATGCACTGTGTATGTGAGGCTGAAGATCTGCAGAGGACAGTTGCAGCTTTTAGTCAATGTGTCTGTAGTACCACGGCTGCCCTGCAGATGGCACCAACCGACAAGAAGAGGAACATATGAAAAAGTCTGGAAACAATCACCAGAGACAGTACAAGACCAACGTGGCAATCTTTTACCTTCACATAGTACGGAAAAGACTTCTAGCATGTGGCTCGTTGGTCTAGGGGTATGATTCTCGCTTAGGGTGCGAGAGGTCCCGGGTTCAAATCCCGGACGAGCCCTACCTTTTCCCAGGTAATTGAAAAACATAATTTCAAAGTCACTGTTCCTTCGTGAAGGTTATGTAAACGTCTCCGTGAATCTTAATCATATAAACTTCTGGCTTTTCACAAGTAATATTTGTGTTTCACATCTTTATAACTCTAATATACTGTATGTTATACAATATCATATATTTAAAATGACCACAACTAATGTAAAATGATCCTAAAAGAGGGAGAACCTGTCTTCAGCTCAAAACTTATTAACAGGATATCTTTATTTCTTACTTTCGTCATTAACAGAACAGTGTTGTACATCCAACATTACAAACAAAACCGTTCTTATCAGGGATACGGTCAGAGCATTAAAATAAGGATATATACAAAGACAATCGACACAAACAGAAAAATAAATTAATAAAATAAAACAGTACACTATCTGCTCAATGCTATGTACCGCTGTATGTGTAAAGTCTCAAATCGTGTTGTCATATCAAAGTTCTTGTCTGTTTCTCCTTATGAATGTGGAATTTTCCCACTAATAGCCTAAAAGTGGTAAAAAAAGGTAAAACGGATCTACTCACACAACATTTCCGTAGGCCCTGTCGAATCTAACCCGTTAGCATATTTCTTTTCTTGGATAGATTCGATGCAAAATTCTGAAGGAAACGTTTTTATTACCCACTGATTACATTTTACATTATTATTAGGGTACCAACAACATGTATCACTATTTAACTAGAATATATATTAATTAAGTTCTCCATATCGAAAAGCTCAGAAAGATCAGTTAGAGTAACATTTCGTATGATATTCTGATATATTTATTTGAGAATATATTCTTCCTAATATATAGTTTCTCCAAGAAATAAACGGCGCCCTGGTCTGTAGTCATCAATTTCCCATGACCCTATATATTTCCGTTCCTGCGCACAGCTGCCCGGCTTCTTCACGGAGCGTCAGTGCCATGACAACGGATTTCTGTGTAAGCAAGCAGCACAAGCTTTCGGATTTTACGGACTGGCTCGTGTACGTAACGGTAAGAAAACTCTGGAACAAGGATGAATGTGCGTTTTGCCATGATCAGAGAAGCTCTGAAAATACCAGCGACACTGTACTTGACCTGCAAGCTCGTACCCTAGGTAACTTGGAGAGCTAGCTAATTAGCAGGCTTAGCTAAAGTTAATTCCAGCGGCTTGACGTTAGCTACGGACGTTTGTCCGTGCAGGTTGCCTCGCTTTTTCTACCAGCGTTCAAGCTGTATTTGTTTGTGTGTATTATTCGTTTAGATACTTTTTATTTTTCTCAATAATGGATAATTAATTTGCAACAATATACAGTATACCCCCCTGGGTATACAACAGTAACAAAACCGTGGCTGCTGTTAGGTATTTTTTAGTCAGATAGATATTGGTTAGGTATTTGTTGTATTAGAAATGTTTAGTGGAGACAGGATGTCTAGGTAGGCTGTTTAAACGCTTAGTCATTATCATGAGATTTTAGCAGGGTGCACATGGGCAAGGATAACTAGATAGAAAAGTTTGATTGTCAGCAGACAGGATGATGATGATGATGATGATGATGATGAT
>NW_018128046.1:2053936-2087673 GCF_001952655.1 Monopterus albus
GATATAATGTATAGGCCTGGTGGGTTCAGGGTCTTTCATCTTCAAGCTGCCTGCGTGCAGTTTGGAGGTGCAAGATGCCTGAGCGTGTAATGTTAATTTTTACCTGTGTTCATGGAATAAATCAGCACTGTTTTGTAGTTACTTGGACTGCCTCGTCTCTCAGAGTCAGTATGGTAAAAAGTACCGGGAACAACACTGCCATTGTCCTTGCAAAGCCCAAGAGCGTATACAGTTGAATACCAAGCAACAAATACAGCAGCCAGTTACATGGTTAGTTTATCTTTCTTGTCTGTACTGTAGCTTTTACTTGCAGAAGTAACTTCCTTACCTTTTAATGTCGTGGAGTGTTACACACATGTACTTAAGACTATAAAGCAAATAAAAGGCAACTTTTCTTACTGGATTATCTGAAATAGTTTCTCTATCTGTAAATGACAGTTCCAGTTTGACTTCCAGTACAATGTACTGTGATGGACATTATCAAACCATTTTTAATGTTATGTCTATGAACCCAGCCGCTACAGTGAGGGAATCTAGTTATCTGCTTTGCTGTGCTATAATTTGTCACCCTTATCCTATTTTTGATTATATCTGGGATAAGATGTTTACAGTGAACATGAAAACAACTGTTGAGACATCACTGGGATAAGATGTTTACAGTGAACATGGAAAAAAAACTGTTGAGACATCAGGATAAGGCGTTTACATGCCACAGTATCCTAGTTTCTGTTAGAGTACTCCAGGTAGCATGTGCAGTTTTTTCAAAATTATATATGATAATTTGTTCAACAGACAACCAGATACTCAAAAAAAATTTGATCATAACCAGGGCTGTAGTTCACATGTAAACACACTCAGTTTTAGTCAGTTTTAGCCAGTGTAATAGGCTTGAGGTTTAATAATAAAAAGAAATTGCAGAGAATCTCTCAATTTCCCTCCCCAATAGCCTCCCTCAGCACATTCAAAAAATTGCTCTTTTATGGAATATATTGGTGGTGGAAGGTGTAATATTCCTTTAACAGCTACTGTAGACAGGAGTGATTCTCTTTGCCTGGATTAGTATGTAGAAAAGCTGCTTGCCTCCTCTTCCCCTTCCTCACGTCTTTTTTTAGTGCTCACACTATCAGTCCTGGGCTCATCTGACCAGCCTTCTGCTCTGCCATTGGCTGCAGGTGTCAGTGTGGTGCACAGAGTGCTGAGAGTCTTCTTGGCTGGCCATGGATATATTAAGAGAGCTGGATATGGTGCTGCCTCTGAGTCTCAAAAAGCATTTTCTCCATAGACCATCATTATAAAAAAAAATGTCTGTAAAACTCTTGACAGGACATCGTCACTGTAAACATGATTATTTGTTTGTTGTTTTAGTCCAAAGAAATGCTGTATTTGTGAAATCTTCCCAGAACATAGAAAAATGAGTTTTTATTTTTGTAACACCATATCAATGTAAAGTTTGTGGGCCAAGCGGGAATGCACTCGCAGAGTCAGTTGTGGAAAACAGTAATGCGCATGGCAGTTTGTGCAACACAAGAAACCCAGAAGCAGAGCTTTTTTGGCTAATGGTCCTGCTGAGCAACATATGCGTACATCTTATTCACAACAGTCTAACCCTTTCTCTCTCTGTCCAATCAGAGGCAATATGTCCCTGTTCAAGGCTCGTGAGTGGTGGTCGGCAGTGCTTGGCGAGGGGGAGGAGTTTGACCAGGGGTGCCTGTGTATTGGAGATGTGGACAACAGTGGCACTGGACTTGGTTTGTTTATAGTGATTCATGGAGCCATGTTTACACAGAACATCAATGTGGTGTATGTTAGTGTGGTAGTGACACACAAATCAGTAATGTAATAGAATGTGTCACCATTATGCTGTTTAGGCTATCAGGACAGAAGTAGTGTCTGCGTGCACATAGCCCTGAAGTGATTCATAAATAATTTCCATCCTGACTAATAACATCAATCTTTGTGCCCTGAAGCACTTTGTAACTCGTTTTGAAAGATATTAAAATTCTACTTACAGTTTTCCTCTTCTATCATTTTAATTGTGCAGACAAGGTGGTGGTGGGCAGCTACATAGGGATGCTGCGGATTTTCTCCCCACATGTCAGCAAGTCCGGTGAGGGGGGGTCGGCTGATGCAAACCTTCTGGAAGTCCAGCTTCAAAATGCCATCATCCAAGTAGAAGTGGGCAAGTTTGTCTCGTGAGTAGACTGTAAAAATCTGAACTGAGGTCACCAAAGGGTTAGAAAGGTGCACTGCAGCATGGTGGTAGTTTGTGGTATTTCTTCCTCTAGATGAAGTCCCTCTGTGTCATATGGTTCAGTTCCTATGACTTCAAATAGATAAATCCATATGTAGTACAGTATTTAGACACTAAGGGGATTCTACTCTTTCTGCTGTTGGTTTCAGTCTTAACATGGTGCTGCTCCTGATAAACCAAGTCAGCACAAGTCTTGCAGTGCTCCATGCAGCCCTCTTGGCTACCTTCTTGTACGTGTTAGTGTTTTATAGGTCAAACTGGCATTAACCTAATGTCCTCTGACAAGAAGCGACCTTAAATCACTGTCTCAAGAATACCTTTCTGTCTTAAGACAAATAACTTATTAGACTCTTCTAACAGAGTTGACGGCACAAAGGATCTAGTGTATTAGATACATACAAACATCATATCATATAACAATTGTGGGCTGCAACTGATGCTTAAAACTTATTTAGTTTTCCATGTATGTTTTCAATTAATTGATTAATCACTGTAGTCTATAAATGTCAGAAAAATGATTTTACAAAATGCCCGTCATAACTTCCCTTACTTACAGTGTTGTCTTCACACTGCTTGGTTTGTCTGACTTGCAGTGAATCCCAGACAGTGTACAGCTAGACAGCACTCAGAGAGCACAAACCTCCACTAAGGCCACTCAGTTTCCATATAATGTCATTCTGCCTAAAAGCAATATTCCAATGATAGCTTGACTCTTATTATTATTGTTCTTCGGTTGTTATTGAAGAAAAATACTGCAATCGGCCCTACCTCACAATGGTGAGGAATCCTTTTAAAAAAACTTTTGAATTCAGATGACAATCCGGATCACCACCAAAATGTAATTGATTTTTCTGTGGAAAAGATTTCATCCAAATCCATTCATTACCTTTTGACTTATGCTGTGAACAAACTGACCAACAAACAAAAGCTAATAAAACCATGGCAGAAGCCCATCCGTCCATCCGTCCATCCATCTTCCCTCTCTCCAGACACTTCCTCCAGCTCCTCCGGGGGGATGCTGTGGCGTTCCCAGGCCAGCCGAGAGACAGTCCCTCCAGCGTGTCCTGGGTCTTCCCCGGGGCCTCCTCCCGGTGGGACATACCCGGAACACCTCCCCAGGAAGGCGCCCAGGAGGCATCCGAAACAGATGCCCGAGCTACCTCAGCTGGCTCCTCTTGATGTGGAGGAGCAGCGGTTCTACTCTGAGCTCCTCCTGGGTGACTGAGCTCCTCACCCTATTTCTAAGGGTGCACCCCGCCACCCTGCGGAGAAAGCTCATTTTGGCCGTCTGAATCCGGGATCTTGCCCTTTCGGTCATGACCCAAAGCTCATGACCATAGGTGAGAGTTGGAACGTAGATCGACCAGTAAATCGAGAGCTTCGCCTTGCAGAAGTAATAACATAAAGTAGAGAAAGGAGCAATAACTCACATTTGAGAAGACTGAGCCACCAAGTAGTTCATGTTTTTGTTTACTACGTTACTCTCAGAGCATGCTGGTTATGTGTGTGGGATATTGTAATATTTTTTTGTTATCTATAACTATAGCTGTCTATATTAACAGACATTTTGCATCCTCCACCTCCCATTGTGTTTACCCTCTAGTCACACATTGTCTGATATATTTAACTTACAGTGGGGCTATTAAACCTTTTTAGCAAAAAAACAGTTGTTAAAGCTGCAGGTCGTAAAAACCAAAATAATGGGCTGAAAGAGAGTTGGTGATAAATATCATGATAATTGGTCCCATTGCACCAAATCATTAGATCCATTGTTGTTAGTAACATGTTGATTAGTGCATCTTTAAAGTTTTTATTTCAATGAAGAGTTGAGATACAAAAATCAGAATAACACTGCAGGCATTCATTTATTACTTCTATTTGACATGTCTGGTGAGCAGGTATTGTTGGTCTTTTGCAGGAACAGAACCTTTCAGATTACAGGACAGCTGATCTGTGTACTTTGGTCATATCTCTGTTTGTGTTGCCTATGTCTTCTGCTGCCTGGGTTGAATCACAGGTCTTTTTTTAACTCTGTGTCATGACCTTCTGTGATTTATAAGCATTTATAATATAGCCTCACTTTAAACTGGTGGGCAGAAACACCCGATCATAACTCATTACACCGCTGTCTCATAGAAAAAAAAACATCCTTGTTGTGACTTACGACCGCGCCAATGTGTCTTTTTTCCTCTGCAATGTATGCTAACCCAAAACCACCATGTCAGGATGTCTCTCCTTCCTCATGATTTACCATGCTGTATCAGCCACCCAGCGGTCCAGACATAGCTGTGCTCATAACGCCAGTCTAACCATTGAGTTCCCAGCATAGTTGTCAGAACCCACAGGGCCCATCTTGCTTTGTTTTTGTACTGTGAGATATACAGATGTCTCCAGTAATCCTGACTTGTTTTGGAGTTAAGACGATTAAGTGACCTCTCACAGCCAAAACTCTGTGACAGTGGGGAAGAGGAGGTGAAATGGAAGAGAAGTGATGTGCTAGGACAGGGTTTGTGGTGATACAGTGGCTAATCATTATACCGTTACAGCAACAAGAGTGAGAGATGAAGGGAAATCAGTGTGCTGATATCTTAACATAACTAGCATTTACAGCCACGGTGGCCACATACAGTGCCTGAAGTATTATTCCATTTACTAATTAAATCTTCAAGGGAAGAACAAATAAGTGTTTGGCCTTTGTTCTGAGACGATGCCTATTGTTCCAGATAACACAAATGTTTTATGAGTATGTACCTTCATTTCATTTTGATCTACCTGCTTAAAATTGATGATTTATAGTATCTTTTTTTAAATTTGCACATCCATGCCTACAGTATGTGGTTCAGTTGGGATGTGAGCATGAAGTTGCAAAGCTTCAAATTTGGTAAAAACAAACACACACACACACACACACACACAAATAAAACAAAACAACTTTCTAGCTATTTTTTGCTGTGGTGTGCACTCAGTTCTTTAAGCCAGTCTAACTTTGAAATACACAGTAAAGTAGACATAAACACATGAATTCCCTTATCAATTTAGCTATTTAGGGGACTGACTTAAATTAGCCTCACTGTGCACATGAACATCCTGGAAGGTATGGCTTGCTGGGAGAACCTTTACTGGTTTGCCTTGAAGACTTCCCACATCATCACACTGGGAGTGGAATCCAGCAAATCAGTTTGTTTGGGGAAAATGGCATGTTTAGCTACCTACCAGTCTTTGGCACAGGATTCTTCAGAAAGAGGTGGGCATTTTGAAAGCTGGCCTCAACAGAGAAGCACTTTGTAAATGTTGTCAGGGCAGATGAAAGTGGGCCGACGATGAAAGACTTTGTTTCAGCACCGTAACTTGAGTGGCTTTTTGAGGAATAAAGAAAACTTGTGGCATCTTACACCACAGCCATGACCAAAAAACATCTGTTTTTACAGTAATTATTTGGATTTATGAGTGAAAACATGAATGGATATTCCTCCTTAGTTAAGAACATGGTTTCAACCACAGTGGCAGGAAACATCCGCCCTGTTGAGGTGTCTTTGAGGAAGGAAGGAAATCATCACCAGCTGCAGCTCTGTAACCACTGTTTAAAACCTCGAAATCCATCTAACAGCTGATTGGTTTTGTTCACAACTTCAGCTCAAAACTTCAGCATCTGTGTTCATTTCCAAAGGTTTGTAATCCAAGATAATGAACAGGAAAATTAATCAGGAAACTGAGGCATGGCAGACATACATTATAGTGTGCATGCTTCATTATGTTTCTGTTCTGTTGGCTATTATATTATTGAACATCAGTTTTAATGCTGTTGATCATAATTTCTGATTGTGGCTGTATGGTGACTGTCATGTAAGAGGACTGATTGTTCTCTTTTCAGGTGTTCGGAACTTCTTCATCTGGCTGTTCTCCACCCCAGGAAGCTGTCAGTGTACTCTGTTTCAGGTAACACGCACAGATTGAAGTGAGCAGTCAGGTGCTTTTCCCCTTTTGTTTTCTGCTTTCATCATTCATTCAAAAGCAGCATTTAGACTGGTTGTTTCTGATCTGTGTGTGTGGGAAGGCACCGCAGGCAACGTGGAACATGGTTCTCAATACCAACTGAAGTTGGTGTACCAACACAACCTGCAGAGGACGGCCTGTAACATGACCTATGGCACCTTTGGGGGAGTCACAGGTATGACCGGCATTTTAAATGCTTCAGAGTTTCTGTGAGTTCAGAAATTTAGGCCTTAAAAAGTCTTATGGTAAATACCATTTTAATGATGATTCTTAGGTTAAGTTGATTATTTCCATAAGTGGTTGTTTTTGTTACTGTGGTAATATGTGGAGGTGCAAATTCAGTGAGACCTAGATGAAAACGGCTCATTCAGTGCTTGGTTGAAGCTGCTCAAACACAACAGCCCACAGAACCATGTGAAAGGAAACTTTAGGCATAAAGGCACTGGAGTCACATTAGATGTCAGAACTCCTGCCATCAAACAGTATTCTGTGTTAACACTGGCGTTATCAAGGCCCGTTAAGAGACCTCCTGCACACTGTTTGGCCAATATTAATACCAATGTGTGTGCTTCACACACTGTAGCTGCAAACATCTGAGTAATTTATTTGTATCCAACCAGAATACTCAAATAGTTTTTCTTCATATCCTTTGTATGTTCGTTGTATAGATGTCAAATGGGTCTTAAATTGTATCCAAAGGGATCTAAAAAAAGATCCTAAAAGTCCTAAATTTAACTTGATGACACCAGCAGAAATCCTGAGAAAAGAACCTTTGTCCTCCACAAACAGTGGCTAATAGTACTTTTACTGTTTTACCAGCTGTGTGTATCTACTCTTGTGCATCTATCTCTGTGAGGGCCAACTGACATTTTTTCAAATTGATGGGCAGTGGTCTGTCATCGGTTTGGGCTGAGTGTTAAGGGTTATTTCAGAGTTAAAACTTGGTTTTAGGGTTTAGGATAGAGTTAGCTGTAGTTTCAGGTTAAATATTTAAATGTCAGATTTTAGGTTAGGGCTAAGGAATGTATTATTTCAAAGATGGTCCTCACAAGTATAGAAGTACAAACATGTGTGTATATCAGTGCATGTCTCTTGGCAAAAGCGATTTTTGGCAACGCTGAACAAACACATAAAAGTCACTAAGTGGAGTAAAGGAGAGAGAGGTCTCTCTCCAGCCATTTGGGCTTTTTGGAAAAAATAAGTAGGGGAAAGCCCTCAAGTAGTCGGCATCCAAGAAAAACACGCACCCACAGACACACTCACACGGGGAACCCCCATTTAAAACAGAGAAAACTGCATTTCCAAATAAAGCCTGTATGGTCAAAAGGTGTGTGTGTGTGTGTGTGTGTGTGTGTGTGTGTGTGTGTGTGAGGAGAGAAACTGCCAGACTCTGTGGCTTGGCATCATGGGCCCTTCATTCACTCCATGTTTACTGAGTGTAGGTGTGTGTGTGTTTGATTGATAGAACAGTGTGGGCTCATTAAAACCAGTTGCTTGGCCTGTGCTGAGTGCACGTGCATAGTCTGTTTTCACGTGTAGTTTTCTAGTCACACCACACGGCACAGCAGATTTTGGAGATGTCATGCGAGCTCTCACACACTCTGTCTCCCACAAGCACGCGCTCGCATGCTGTCTTTGTCTCTGGCGTGTGCATGCTTACAGGTTTGCATGGATACATTGATCCACATACAACATAAGTGTATAAAAATGCAGCAGCACACAACTCATGTAGCCTTGCATACTCGCACATATAACCACATACGTAAACACACACAGACAAACATTAGGCCCTCTCGTCTGTCATCTCTCTCTCTCTCTCTCTCTCTCTCTCTCTATCCTCTTACTCCCTCTTGTTGTCACCTCTAGATGGCAGTGCAGGCCCTGGAATTGCTGTTTCTGTAGTGTGAATGAATTGGATCCTGTCTTGCAGGGAAAGTCCCTTTTGTCCAGCAGGGTCCTCTCATCAGTGGGCCAGAGTTCAGCTGCAGTATGGCACCTCTGGATCTGGTTGAGATTCAGTGTCTTCATACACTTCAGTACAATGGGGAAATTCAGCTAGGCTCAAGAAAAACTCTACATATAACATTTGAGACTTGTAAAACTATTTTTAAACTCAGATTTTAGGTGTCAGGCCATGTCTTTTTTGGGTCTAGATGAGAGGATTAAAAGGTAGCATTATACTAACAAGGCAAATATTGTAACTGACAAAGTAGAAATGTAGCTATAATGAAAGTAAAAAGAGAAAAGTAAAATGGCTTAAAGCAGGAAATTAGCAGGAAGAACTTTTTTACATACAAGATCAGTTTGCAAAATATAAAGGAATGTGATGTCTAGATGTAAACCCTCCAGTAAGCACACTGCATTGATTTAGCATTTAATTTTCATTCACCTTTATGGTTTGAAAACCCAGTGTCAAAATGTCAAAATCATGTACAAATATACACTGTTGAAAGTCTGAATGGAGTTAAGTTTATTTCATTTCCCAGTTATCTTGCCACCCCTTACATTTATTTCCTGCTTCTTTTTCCTGCTTATGTAGAGCTTTCTAGTAAGCACATTCTAGTGTCGAAGCTTTCTTCACATTGCTTGTGTTTTTATACAAACCTAGTATTGCTGTGTTTAACTGCTGCAGTGTTTCAACTTTATGGTGAAAGAATCTTTATTTCCTTCACTCCACCGTTACAGATGCACATGTTTTATTTGACATTGTTGATACAGAGGGGGTGTTTTTATTTGTCTTGGTCTTGTTAAAGTGTGAAAAGCTGTTTGGGATAATCTGAGCGTGTCTGAGTTGGGGACGCTGCTCGCTGGTGGAGCTTTCCTCACAATTTCACAGTTTACATGAAAATGAGATGATCTCATGGTTCACTGGCTGAAACACACACACACGCATAATGATTTGCAGACGCACTGTATGCAAAAGCACATATTTACGTACAAATACAGAAATATATTCATGATGGTCAGAGCTCTGAGGCCAGGCCAGCTGAATTTTTGAATATGTAGTTTCACGTTTGTGCCTGTTTCTTCAGCCCTTTGCTCGCCATTGTTCAAAGTGTGTGTTTGGATTTGGAAAGCCTCAAGCATGTACATTATGTGTTTTGGAGAGCTTTTTCAAGTTGCATCTGCTCTTACATGTGAATCTGTATGTATGTGTGTACACGTGTCATTCTATGGTCTTTGGGACAGATTTCAGTTGGAAACCATATTGTGAAGAAACTTGTGTCAGTCCTCACAACTTCAAAGGGCTGTTTGAGGATTTTGGGTTGTGGTTAGTTAGGTTTAGGTTAAGGGGCTAGGAAACACATTATGCTAGTGTATCCTTGCAGCTATAGTAAGACCAGGCTTGTGTATCTATGTGGGTCTATAATAGCAACCATTTAGCAGTGCAGTAATAGCAGCTCTGTGCTAATAGTGCTCTAATAGCTGGGCCGCCTTTGGGTTTGGGTCACGTTCAGGCCACACACATGCTCAGCATAGACTGGCCTTTTTTTAATCTTTGGTTATACACACATAAATGCACACGTGGACACACAAGCACACATGTATGTACACCCATACACAAAAGAAACTGGCACACACATTCCCTGGTCCACAAGCATGTAAGGACACACACACACACTCCTATGTACCTACACACGGGCCAGTGCTGAGCGTGGCCAGCCTCTGTACTTGGTTGGCTCCTCTGTGTGCTTGCTCAACACGTCTTATTAATGAGACTAAGACAGGCCTGTTTCCTCCGCTGTGTCTGAATGGCTGCGCTCTCATACTGGGCTCTTTGACTCTTTGGGCGTAGGCACACGTGCACAGTTGCTATTATTGCTCACCCAGGCTCTTGTTTTCAGTATGTAGCACTTTTCTTATTATTGATGATACAGCGCTGTGTCAGGCTGTCTGAGTGCATGTTGTTCTGACCCTCACGCTGCTCTCAGGGTGGAAATGACCACCAGACACCTGGCAGAAATGCTTGTCGGGGAGCAAGCTCACGCCTCAGGTACCCAGCTGTTTTTAGAGGCATGTTCTGTCAATAAGAGGACAATGGCTGGTAAAAAAAAATAGAATGAGGTTTAATTTAATATTAATATTATTATTGTTGTTGTTGTTGTTGTTGTTGTTGTTGTTGTTGTAATCCTACACCACAGGCCCTTGTTCCCAGTTAAAATTTGCTGCTCACAACTAATATACTTTAAGGAGTTCTGGATATAATTAAGATTTTGAAAACACTGTAATCCTTTATTTTATCTCTTAATAATTTCCTACTCATACTTTTAACATTTCCTTTAAAGTATGGGACTCTGTATAATTATAGGGATAGTGACAACGTTCTGACATTGTTAATTTACTTAACTGGAAATTATATTAATTATACAGTGTATGTTGAATTGTATGTAGACAAATTGAAAATGTTTTTCTGACTAATAGAAACATTTCGGACCAGATACTGTTTAGTACAGTCTAAATTAGCTGAAAATAAATTGGCTTTTGAGATGTGTGTGTGTGTGTGTGTGTGTGTGTGTATATACTGTATATATATATATACCTGCAGAATCAAAGGACAGTGACAGCAGACACTCTTGACAGATAATGAGCTGAACACAATGTGTCTGGTCTCCAAGAAACGCTGTGTTTTTTAACAACAGTGCATAGAGCAGTTGATACAACACACACACACTGCAACACCACCTCGCACATGAATGTAGATCCACCCTATGCAGACATACGCCCTCAGATTTGTTGCTGGCTCCTTATCAAACACTGCATTACACACATTCACAGGGTGTGTCTGTGGTGTGAGAGACCTTGTTCGTCAGCATGCTTAATGGCCACCCTGAACTCCGCTCATCACTCAAAAGTGTGTGTTTGACTGATGAGCGACCACACGAGTAGCGTGTGGGTTCTCTGTCCAGAATCTTAGTGATAGATGCTGTGTGTGTATGTTGTGTTTTAGATGGCTGTCTCCCTGACCTCTGGTTGATGGCAGTGTCAGTTTTAGTACTGCTTAGAGGCCTAATTATAGCTCTCTGATCACACAGCCCCTACTGCTTTATGGTTGTGTATTTGTGTGTTAGGACTTAGTGAGTCCTGCATCAGGACTTTCCTAACAAACACACATTTGTACATGTTCATCCCAAGAGCCAGGTGTGTGTGTGTGTGTGTGTGTGTGTTCAGAGGTGTTAATGGAGATATCACATTCAGTCAGAGGGAGAAACACCTCTTGCAGCACAACACAACAGCACAGTGGAGGTGGAACAGAAGCCATGAATGTCATTTAGGTTCACTGGTAATTGCCTTTAAATACTCAAGTGTTTGACAGAGCAGAGTCTGACTTGTCATAAAGCTGATTATGTAACTCAGAAATTTGAATGCTTTTTTAGTCAGCAGTAATTCTCCTTATCCATATTGAACACTTTATCCAACTTAAATTCCCTTTACTGCCAAACTGAGTTTATAAGCGTCAGCTGGTTTGATTTAGTTTTTCTTGCATAAACTGTCTCTGAGAGAAAAGTGCAACACTGTGAAAAGGCCTCAGTACTCTGTGCTTCACTTGAACTGGACTGTTTGTTGTACTGTCTGTCCTTGTCCAAAGGTTGATGAACCGTTCAAATAGGGATAACAGAGCACGGTTTTAGGTTGTCGCTCCTCAAAGACATTTATGGTGGTGTTTCCCCAAAATATAATGGACGTAATAGGTGGAGGTAGACTGAAAAGGGAGCGCTTAGGAGAGGAAACCCTGTCTACTTTCACACTTCCAAACACCTGACCAATTGCTGCATGGAATCGGTATAACTGTGTGATTATTGAATTTAAAATGAAGCCAGATTAATATCAAACTACAATTTAAGATTATTTTATTAATAGTTAATCTGTAATGCATAACACTGAAAAATGGCCACCAAAACTTGATAGACTTTAAGACGGACTCTTCAATTAGCAACTGAAGATCCAGAGATATTCACTCTATAATTATATAACAGAGGAAAGTAGCAAGTAGTAATGTTGGATAAACAGGAGTGGATCCTTGATAAATAACAATTATCAAAATTCTTACAGCTCTTACTTTTTATTGTTCAACTAACTGATTAATCAACCTTTTTAGTAATTAAGTCACAGGGAGTGTGCATAGGGTATGTGGTACTCCAATAATGTACCACCAGTGAGAAACCTGTACTTTGAACATTTTTGTAGGTTTAAGACACTTTACACCTGGAAAATGGATATTTCACATACTTCATATTCTTTCTTCATTTCATATTCTTTAGCATAATATAAAATTTACCAGACTAGTACAGTATGTCAGCGCTTCCTGTGTAATCTGTATGGAGTATCAGCAACTGGATGGTTTCCTCTGTCTTCCCTCCTTTCTCTCTATCAGGCCACCACTCCCTGTGTATCCAGTCAATGGATGGTATGCTGATGTTCTTTGAGCAGGATAGCTACTCCTTCGGCAGGTTCCTCCCTGGTTTTCTCCTGCCTGGCCCACTGGTCTACAACCCCAGAACAGACAGCTTCCTCACTGTGTCCTCAGCACGCCAGCTGGAGAGCTACAAGTAGGTGTTTGGATCATATAGCCTTCATATAATGTTAGTAATTGGATATCATGATCACTTACAATACCTTTTTCCTTCTTTTTTTCTTTTTTTTTTTTTTCCCCAGCATGGATACAAATTTTGCATAGTTTGTGTGTATATACAGTATGTGCGTGTGTGTGTATGTATATGCTTGCATGATGTTTGTATATAGAACTTTTCAGAGATCCACTTTCATATAAATGAATCTACTGTTTCCTCACCCAAAGTGTCCTGAACTCTGCATGAGATTGACACTGTGTAGACACACACACGACACACACACAGTGAGCGCGCAGACACCTTTAAAAACTGTGTTCATGTGTGAAAGAGTAAAGCATGTTCACTGCAAACAAAAACATTCACATGTCATTGCCAGTGTTTTGTGTTTGTGTGTGGGTGTGGGTTGTGAGTGTTTATCTTCCTCTCCTTATGTTTGGCATGCAGGTGAATAATCAATTTATGTGGTGTTCTCTCACACACATACGGCTTTGTGTGATTTCTACCCTCTTTTATAATACCTAGATCAGCAATCAACTGCTGATGGGTGGAGCTGAACACACACACACACATTCATGTCCAGTGTTAATTCGTTCATGCTACCTCATGTCCTATCATTAATAAAATGTCTCAGTGAAGGGTGGAACTGAAATAAAAAAAAGAATGAAAGAATATAGTTGTTTTATGGTGTTGTTTTATTATTATTAGGCTGAGTTTAGTTCATTCACTCATGCAGGAGTTGGCCTGTCAATCCACTGAGTGTTGCTTTAAAACTTTAAAACCCATGACACTTTTAATATATTTTGCAGTCCATTTTCTTTCTCAGGAAATGGTCATGGAATGATGAAAAGGTTTCTTTACTGGCAGTCTTCCATAACCCAGCTTGTTATTCTGTTCACTGTTTCTCACAGAAGCCCAGTGCTACTGCTACTGTACACAAGTTCAGAACAGTAACTCTTGTGTTGTACTGCAAAACTCAAAGTTTAGAACACTTCATTTGCAGTTCTACACACGGTGTGATTAGGACTCTGCATCACTTTTAGGGAGACATTGTAACCATTTTTCCCCCAGGTATAAAACTGAAATATTCAGGCATAGGCAGTGACAATTTCTCCTTCTATACTAAAAAAAATTATTTCACCTTTATTTAACCAAGGAAATCCCACTGAGGTTAGCAACTGTACAGTAGTGTGCTCATGTTGGTAAGGGTCTACTCTACAACCACTCAGCAGCTTTGTGAGACTGAAACATATGCATGCTAACATGTTCATGGTGGCACTGCTTATGCTTATGCTTAGCAGGTGATGTTTAAAATATCCTCCTACTAATTTAGTCTGTTAGCCTGCTGATATTTTTTAATTAGCATTAAAGCTTTGGTGGTACCCTTCATGAAAAGTCATAGTCATAACCAAAGTTATTACAATTCATCTTAAAAACGGCCATGAATGTCTGCACCACGTTTTATAGCCAAAAATATCAACCTGCCAATAGTACTAGATGAAAGGTTAGGGGATCACCATGGTCATTAGGATGGCTCATCTGGGGACCATAAATGCCTCTACAGAATTTCATGGAAATCCATCCACTGGATTTTTGGCCCACAATGTAATGCACAAAGGAAATGGAGGAGGTCCTCACAGCTCCAAAAAATGAGAATACATTGCATATGTTGGCGAGACAGCTTGAGAAAGACACTGAACAACAAAAAATATTTCTTAATCTTTAAAACGATTAAACTGATGTTTTGTTATGACTTTACCTTTTTAGACTGTCGTTTAAATAATAGTGTGATTAAAGCTTGTCAGTGCATATACGTTAGTACAGAATGCTAAAGTACATTAATGTAGAAACTGTATAGACAATTAGTATAATATACATACATTCATGCATAAATTACTTGTAGGTCTGTGTGTGTGTGTGTGTGTGTGTGTGTGTTATTTGCTGTCAGTAAGGGCAAAAATCCTTTAATATTATAAGTATATATGATCAGTAACAGCTAAATATGGAAGCCTTGTGAGTTCTTTCTGACATAAGCACCTGCTACATTCTGCAGTAAACACTACTCAGCTGTGGCGTTTTCTCAATTATCCTAAGTTTCACAACAATGTTGTGTAAATTGTCTTCCTGCTGTGAAGATGGCCGATAGGAGTCACCAGTGATGCCCTTATTGTGGCGCCATATTGGATTATGGCTTTTATGATTTAGGGTAGAGTTCAGACCTTGCCATAGGTTTGTGGTCCAAATATACAACTTTGATTGAGGAAACTATAAGTGGATAAATTGGCATTTATTTAGTGTTCATTCTGCAGATCAGAGTTGAGCTGGGTCAAGTTTGAAGTTCTTTGTTCATCCAGGTGTTGGAGGAGAAGGATAGATTCTCGCCAAGTTGTTTTGACTGCCAGCTTCTTACTGGAAAACATGATGCTGAAGATGCCAAAATCAACTCACCTCAGATCAGTCTGACTGTGTTATCGTCAGCCAGTTGCCAGCAGCTCACTGATTAAATCAGATACACTCCAGTTCCAGGGAGCAGCAGGTCAGCTGCGTGTTGAGTGACTGGACCAAACCTGTACAGGAGACTAGTTGTATGTTCCATAGTGTTCAATTTTATTTCAATGTGAATAGATGATGTGTACCAGGAGTTCTGCTCTGGGCTTAAAGGGCTGGAATTTCTCTGAGGAAAGTCACTGGTGTTGTGGTCTCGGGCTGGTTACAGAAGCAAAATATATAACCAGGAAGTCACTAGTTTGAGTTTTTAGACTGGCTGGGACATATCTGGTGGGGATACATGCATACATACATGAGAAATGTTTCCTGAAGTGTCCTTGAGCAAGGCATTTCACTTCCAGCTCTGACAGCAGCCAGCACTGACCTACTGATTCAAAACTGAACTAAGTGCAGTAAATGTGTTTTTCCTTTTTTAAAGGTCAGCTAAAGTAATAACTGAACCCGGTGAAATATACAGTAAATAAAGTCAATGTCGAAAACGTTGGTCAATTCTAAGGAACAGAAAATGAAAGTGAAAATACCAAGGATTCCCTATATTTATGGAAAGTATGGGCTAAAGCACTTCAGTCATTGCCCCAGAATAGTTTAGCATGTTTGCAAGAATAAATGAAACAATTTGCTGCTTATTGAACATTGAGTGACAAACAGCGCACAGACACTGCTTTAACAGGAATTTGAATGTGATCCATAGAGATTCTTAAGTCTTTATAAGCAGCTGCTTGTGTCTCTCTCACTGTCAGGTATGAGACTCTGGCTGTAGCTACAGAGGCAGAGAGTCGACAGGATCCTGACCTGCCCGTCAAGACTGGAGGCAAGAGGCTCATGGTGAGCCACACACATACCAGCTACCAGAGATACACTTAAAACTGACAATGTGTGTTTGGAAAGGTGCTGTGACCTGTGACTTTGTGAGGTGAGGTTACTGGGAACCATCCTTAGCACTTCTAGCATGAACAAAGATGTTTGGGTTGAACATACTATGTCATTTATCCAAACCATAATGCTGTTGGTGCTAATAATAAGTGTGAATTTTAAATGTATTGAATTTTCATTAAGAAAATGTTTGCACATCTTTTTAGTACTCCCACCATTCCCACAGAAGTTCATTAGTATTGGAGCAGTAGTTTTGGACCACATAATCACATATCAGATGCATATTTGCACAGAATAAAAACGATGAATGCTACCATACACATTTGTCCATATTTCTGCCTTCATAAAATGGCAACATCTAACAAAAGAGATGGATTTGGGTGTATAGGGTACATGTACGGACAGTACATGTGGGGCTGCTATTATACGCAGTACCCGGTCTTTTGTGTGCTCCAACTTTCTGTGTTCTTGCAGCCTGACTGGGTGTTTGTCCTGGGAGAACAGGCCCTGGATCTCTCGGTGCCCTCCTTCTCTCACTCCTCCTCCTCCATCTTCATCCTGGGTGAGAGGAACCTCTACTGTGTTCGAGACAATGGTCAGATGCGCTTTATGAAGAAGCTGGAGTTCAACCCCAGCTGCTTCATGCCCTATTCCACAGGTAAACCAGGGCAATGGACTTTTAGCATAGGGCCTACAGGGCAACAACTACAGATAAACATAACTAGAAATGGATATTTAGCCTTTACAGCTCCTTTTCCTCCTGTCCCACAAGAGTTTTTCAGCTCTAGTGTTGCTCTACTATTGCACACCTGATCTGTTTAAGAAGCTAATACTGGCTGGTTTTGACTACAAACCAGACAGGAATCTTAAAGAAAATTAATACAGAGAGCTAAAGGTGACAGGCAAGTTAAATTTTGAGGCAGAGGGCTCACGCTCTCCTCTCCCATATCCCTGTGTTGCTGTCTTACAGAGACCTGAGTGCAGTATGTGCAGGGGCAGAGTCAAATTTAGCCATTGCATCATTGGTAAAGCTCAAATGTGTTGACCCTGGATTAAAGTACAGGACAGTAACATGAAACTTACCATGCATCAGTGCGCCTGTCATAACCAAAGGTCTGAAAATACATGAACAAAATAGACAAAACAAAACAATCTGTGCAGAGGCCCAGTGCCACATGACTGGCTATGCAGAAAGCTGCCTTTGGCAGAACACGATGGAATAACTGGAGTAGCTCTGCTACATGCATTAAAACCAACATTGAACACTGCAGTATATAAACACATGGTGCACGATGAATGCATAGCATAAGAAATGCAGCTACACAGATGTAGAGTTCGATATATACAGACTTTGCATTGTTGCTTGGTATCTACATATTTTACAATAATTTATTTATTTCAAAGAAATGGCTATAATCTACAGACACCATTAAATGATCTCAAATGGCACTGTCACAGGGTGCTGTAGGGATGACATATTTTTGTAGGCCAACCTGCAAGTTGGCATCGCCCTGGTTCCCTCGACAAAAAGCCAATTGGATTTTTCCATAGGGTTATTGTAGAAAATAAGCTCTATAACAAACAACTGTTGATGACACTTACACATTTTGTTAAGAACCAGTGAACACGACTTTTATTATTTCTGAATCCCAAATATGATCACCAAAAGTAAAAAGGTATTGTTATGCTATAAACAAACTAGACCACAGTCCCATGATTCCAGCATCACTACCATGGCTTCCAACTTCTAGTTTGGCTTAGCGGCTTTCCTCTTCTACAAAATCCTTTTCTCTTAGGGAGACCTGATCTAGCTAGTGATCATGGTTATGATAGTTAGTTAGAATAGTTTGTAAGTGCATGAGTTTAAAAGTAACAAGGCTATAAAGGCAGACTAGTGAGTAGATGAATCTTCATGAGGACAGTTGACATCCCAGACAGTCTCTGTAGTCTCATTTAGCCACATGTTAGCAACAGCTTTTTTTAACTAAAGCCATCAAAATTCATGAGCAGGGTATTTACTGATGTATTTTATAATGAAGAACACAACATGAAAATTTATTGGCCTTGTGTTAGCCGTAGACCTTATTTCAGGCGTCTAACCAAAAGCTCATTCAAAAAGTCCATTGACAGGGTGAGGGAACTAGAAGTGCAAAATGCTAACTCAGTTCCAGGTTTTAGGATTCACTGCTAGGACACTGTATAAAGTGTTAAAACAAGGTTGTTATGGGGAGAAACATTCTGTGGACACATGATTACAGTTTGATAGATGGATCACTTACTGAAAAGACAAAATGAGACAAAGTATTTGAACTGAATGTGATGGTTGGTGTGTGTATGTGTCAGGTGACACAGTACAACTGCAGACCTGTAATGTGTAGTTACTGATTGCAGGTACAATCATATCATCTCAACCAATTGTAATTATCCAGATATGGTCAGACCTCCAGAATGGTGCTTACATACAGGGGAATAAATGGTCAGTGTATGACCTTGTTGAGCATGGAACAATAAACAACTTTTTTATGAGCGTTCTTTACATCAACAAAAGCTTCTGTCTGTTTCAGTTCACGCAACAGTGTACAATAGAACCATTTGTTGGCAGTATTACACTTGATCTGAAAATACACTAGAGAGCTGTCAGATGGAAGAAAAAATATGTGAAGGAAAGCAAAAAATAGACTGGAGGAAGGATCCAGAAGAGATGATTGATGGAAGGAGTGCAAGAGCAGCCAAGAGCTTTCTTCTGATACCTGTTTTCAATTGTAGAATTCAAATATCTCTGCTTTCAAAGGGCCCTCAACTATCTGTTCCAGATATTATTCAGATTATTTAAATTACTCTTGTAAATTCAATACACAATGTGCCAGCGCAACAAAGCAGCTTTTATTGGGACATGATTCTTACAACAATCAAAACCACATAAAAACTCCCACATGGCGGGATGACAGACAAACTCCAGGGAACATACTGCTGCTGCAGCGTTTCATACCCGTACTTCAGCGTGCTGTTAACAGGCTGACATATAGTGACACTGTGATGGTCAGAGCTGCCGCTCAGTAAGGGTTCCTTTATGGTGCACGGCCAAAGAACCATCTACTGGATCTCTACACAACCCTCATAGTTGAGCATGTAGTGCAGGGGAGGACAGACAGCAGTGATCTCATGAGTGTTTCCTAATGCTCCCCTGCTAGCCTTCAGCCGCACAGCTGCCTCTGCTGGACCACTGCCCTCGCTCTAGCTTTCTACCCCCTGTGTTTGTCTGTTCCTTTCTTTCTCAGATCGCTTTATTGGCTTGACTGCTAATCCAAAACAGTCTAGCCAGAGTTCAGGTCCTGTGTTCAAACCACAATGAGATCCTACATCTCTCTGTTTGAAACAAAACCATATGATCCACAGATAGACAGGTGACAAATTACAAGAAAAGTTGGCATGCATAATAAATGCAGGTTCTTGCCTAGAGTTGTACAGAGGGAACTTGTCACTCAATTGTTTGTAACAGTTTATTTTTAAAATCCATTCTAAAATAAAATTGTAACCAAAATGAGGATATGCAGTAGTAGGAGCCAGTAAACATTTTCAGAGGACTGTGTATGTAGGAGTGAGTGAATGATTTTGCTTTTATCATTTTATAAGATTCCAGAAACTAGAGCAGGCACTTTGGAGAAAGATGAGGAGAGGGCAAAAAGACAGAACTAGTGAGCTGGTTGTGTGGAACTACAGGCAGAGGGCCAGAAAATAAAAACAGAGGGGAAAGCAGCAAGTTAGAAAATGTAGTTGTGAACTGAGGAACAAAGAAATGAAGGAGCTAGGGAGAGATGAGGAAAAGGCAGAGGTCAGAAGAGAGGAGAAAGAAAAGAAGGGTGTGTACAGATAAGGGCAGAGGAATTGAAGAGTAACAGAGAAAAGGCCAGAGAGAGTTGAGTTTGAGAGGTGCTTGGTTTGAACACGAAAGCAAAACGTATATAATTAGGCTATAATTATAATGCTCAGATAGAAGGTGTGTGTGTTTGCTTTGATGTGGCACCAACACACACTCTGTCATTTTGACCCCTTCACTGTACCACCCTGCCAGCCACCGTTACTATATTACAACTTGTGCATTCAGCTGTGTGCAAGCAAGGTGTGTTGGTTTTGCATTGGCCACCATCTCAGTTCTCTCTAGGTGGTAAGGCTTTTTCCACGCTAGAGGATTTTATCATTTTAATAATCACAGTCATAACAACAGCTTTAACAGATTTTCACAAATATCAAACATGCGTGATACTTAAGCCAACCCCACGTTGCAGGATAAATAACCTGATTTACAACCCAATTTGCCCTTCCCAACACTTAGGCATGTGGGGAGTCAAACCACCAACTTGCTGGTCAGGAGACGACTGCCCTACCTCGTGAGCCACAGCCACCCCTAGGCCAACTGATCCTGTAGTGTGAGGTGTTGAAAGACCTAAAAGTTTTGCCTCAGACAGGATCAGATCTGGATTGACTGGGGGTGTATGTGTGACATAAATAGTATTTACCTTTAATGTTTCTAGCCATGAGTTACAGCAGAAAGTGTACAGCTAACTATACATACACTTATAAAAGTTGATCTTGTGTTAACATGAAAGACCTAAATGAGAAACTTTTATACATGCACCGGGTGTAAAGCGAAATCTTTATTGTAATGAATATTTTATGTTTTGTGTCTTTAAATAACATAGAACATGGATTAGTGGAATAATTCTGTTCGGTCTATTTTAGTAGGTGATCATAATGATGCAATATCTATCCGACTACATAGTGAATACACATATGCGAAAGTTTGCTTTAACCTTTTGCCTGGAAAAAAGAATAACCCAAACTAATAATTACAGACAACCAAAGAAAATGCATATGTTTTTGCATAGTTATGTGAAAGGAAAGACTTTTTTTTATTATTGTTAAGCCTTACTGAGGCCAAGATCTCTTTTGCAAGTGAAAGAAAGGGGCCAGACATATAGAGGAAGAGAAGCTAGATGTCTCCCAGCTTATTGTTTCTGTTGAGACAGAAGTCATGAATTTGAAACATTCTCAGAAGAAGTTTAGAATTTTTAGGAAATTTGGCCAAGCGGCCACCAGAAGAATACACTGTAATCAATTTGTTGTTTCACATATTGCTTGTGATAGATGTTTGACATGCCTGCTTGAGTCCACACTGACATGTGACAAATAGATTGATGAAAGCACTCTACTTTGCTTATGGACAGTAATAGCATAACCACAGTTTTATGCCATGTGTTATCACGTCTCCTACACAGTCATTCTTAGGCTTTAAGTAATGTGAGCGTGACCGTTGTCCTAGAGGCTTTTTGTACTCTTGATTTCATAGTTACTTTCCTTATGAACATGAACTCAATGTAATTAGGATAATTATGTTTTTCTGATCATCATAACTGGCCAAGAACAGCTGTTCTAACAAACTTTTTGTGGTCTTGTTTAGTGACAGATGGCACAACCAGCATGTTGCTTGGTAACCACACCAACATGCTGCTGGTTTACCAAGATGTGACACTGAAATGGGTGGCCCAACTCTCCTTTGTGCCTGTGGCCATTCGCGTCGCCAACTTCCTGTGAGTACAACCCTTGACAAAACACAGTGTCTGATGTTACCGTTTCTGTATTGGTGGATTTGAGGAACACAGGAGGTTCCTGACAATAGAAACTGTAGAACAATGTTAGAAAGTTAAAGCTCTACCCAACTTCCTAATTTTTTTTCAACCTAGTGAGACTTGAAACAAACTAATACTATAGGCTGCTCCTAACCAGTCTTGGCCCCTCCTCCCATCACTTCCTGTTTCCTGGCTACAGATGTCTGGTTGGGACAAACTGTATAAAATGCAGTCTCCAGTCTGAAGCTAGCGTTGGCATACTAACAGTAAATGAGTCACTCCAGTAGTACGCTCTAGTTACTGCTAATGTGACACAAAGCACTAACATTGCACAAAACTCAAATTACTACCAAATTAAGATCATATTAATTCAACACAAAGGTAAAATCATGACCAGGCTATTCAGTTCAATTAAATTTTTTATTTGTATAGAGCCAAATCACAACAAAAGTCATCTCAGGACACTTTACAAAGTACGGTCTAGACCTTACTACTACTACTACTACTACTACTACTACTACTACTACTACTACTATTATTATTATTATTATTATTATAGAAGAGGAAAAACCGAACACATCCCCCCTTGAGCAAGCACTTGGCGACAGTGGGGAGGAAAAACTGCTAGGTCACTAATGTTACCAAAACAAACAGGTTAGCTTTAGACACTAACACATCCAGACGGAAGAACGCCACATCTGAATCCAGTCTGAGTCCTCTGGCTGCTTTTAACCCTCTCCATGTCAGACGCCACGTACTGTGCCGCTGTCACTGGGTTTGTCAGATAGTGGGGAACATCTTCGTTAATGCACTTTTCAGGAGAAATAAATCTTTATAAAAGACTCCTCACATTTACCTTAAGGAAGGACAAACTGAAAATGTTCATTTTACACCTAGTGTGTGTTGGATGTAAGACACTTATTTTTAGAATTGATTTTAAACTTTTGCCATTTGTTTTTAAGACGGTAAATGTTTTTGCAACTCTTTATCTTACTGAACTCCTAAGTTTTTGTAGATGTTCTAGACATCCTAGAACTAATTACAGGATGGGGATTGTGTGCATCTTGGTGTTGTTTAGTGTGAGGCTGTGTTGTTTTAAAGCACTTGATAGTCATTGTCTTGTTCGGTGTCGGCGGGACTCCCACAGTGTGGGAGAGGAACACACAGAGCAAACACACACAGTCACTCCAGCAGCTTACTGTGGATCTCTGTCATTTACAGCAGTGCTCCTGGACTCTTTGCTCTTTTTTTTTTTTTTTTTTTTTTTTTTTTTTTTTTTTTTTTTTTTTTTTTGCTGTACTGAATTTTATCACTTAATTTTGCCAACCCTGGATTAAATGATCAGCCTCTGTGCACTGTCCTCGCCTGCTAGAGGTCTTCACAAGGTCCATCCTGACACAGACCTCTGGAAAATCAGAGCCTGACAAGCATAAATGACTGTTTAAAAAACAGACCTAAAAGGACCCAGAAAAAGAAAAAAATGAAGTCATCTCATAAAAACTTCCAGCAAATGTCACAAAGAGCTGTATCTTAACCTTCATGGTCAAGGTGATGGTAATTATTCTTTTGTCTAGGTTTTGTTATCCAGCTCAATAACAGATATTTGTAGTGACATGTTTTAGCTTTTTCAGGACAATCAACCCACAACTAATGTTTTTATTGATTATATTTATGCCTCCTACTCATACTCTAGCAGTGTAGGTGCTATGTACTGTTTTGTGTTGTAGTTAACCTCTCTAACTACAACTGCTGTGTCTTCTTGTCTGTTTATGATATGAGGTGGTGGGAACTCATTTTTAGTGAAGGGTATGGGTAAAAGGCATTTCTGTGTGTATAAATGCGGCTATAGTTTTTATTTATGGTTGTGTGTGTTTTTATAGCAGTTAGTCATGAATGTTTATCTGTGTGTGTGTGTGTTGTTGTGCTTCTGGTTCCACAGTAGTTAAAGTGACAGTTTTATATTCCCTCAGACACCCTCTTGTGCAGGTGTGGAGCCAGCCGCTGCTCTAGACCTGAAACCCCCTAGTGTGTGTTTGTATTTGAGTGTGTGTGTGTGTGTGTGTGTGTGTGTGTGTGTGTGCGTGTGTGTGTGTTACTGGAACTACAACGCATCTGCAACCAGTTAGTACCCACACACATTATTGCATCACTCATGCTCTCCCTGTTTCCATCTTGTCCTCATCACAGACGGACACTAACGAACACAAATATTTTCTCTCAAAGCAAAAAACAACTGTAAAGAAAAGGCTACTAATGCAAAACTGTTATCAGTTTCAGATTTCTTCCAGAGACCAAGGGGCATTCCAGATAAAATCCCAGTCTCACATTTTCCTACCCTAAATGGTCTCATGGCGGAACCAAGAAACCTAATGTGTTCTTGTAATCCATGTATACCTGCATATGACACTTAACATGGTGTTGAATTTGATTAGTCTTCTCCTTTCCTCTTCAGGGAGTTGAAGGGGCTGGTGGTCAGTCTGAGTTCTGATGGCCACCTCTTGTGCTCATACATGGGTACGGACCCCACCTTTTTCTCCATGCCCAAGGTTGACGCCAGGGAGGCTGACTATGAGCAGATGGATGCCGAGATGAAGAAGCTGCAGAAGATCATCAGAGAGGCCACGAGAACTCAGGGTAGGCGACTGTTTTTCTGAACAGAGATCTGTGACAGCAGAACATGTTACCACCGCTGAAGTCGCAGTAAAAGTCACTAGAACTGTGCTGTGATATCAAACTCCTGAGAGATGAAAATGCCACAAGGTGTCCTTCAGGTGTAGCTGCAAGTTCTCTGAGGCCACTCCGGTGTCAATGTACAACCATAGGTCAGTTAAACACTAACTTCACTAAACTCCACCAAAACCTAAAGCTAGAAAACAGAAGCCTGTTGGTCCCAAGACTTTTTTGTATTTTTTATTGTTTAAATGTCCTACCTGAATAACCAGAGATGAGCATTGTCACTGATTCTCTCTGTACACCTGGTAATTAATGTTTGTGGCCTTAACAAGTCACAAACTGTCTTGAGTAGCTCTGGTTTTGTGAATCTGTGAAACATTGACTGAGGAGCATCTCTGGTTCATTGTGTTGGGATTAAGCTGTTGTTATTTCAGACATCCTGCCTAAAGCCGACAGTGAGACAGACCTGATTGTTACAGCTGCTGTGTCCTCCAGCATGGACAACCCATCGGTAAACACACATAGGCACATGCACACACACATCCTTACGCCATATTCACATATACAGACATTCATAATTCCTTCTGTCTGTCTACAGCGAGCTCTGATCCAAGACATCAATGGTCTGCCTGTCCCTTCAGTAAGCGTACAGGTGAGCTGTAGCAGCACACTAACTGCACATTTCTCTTGTTTCTCTTCTTCTCATCTTGGATTGTATTATATCCTCTCCCTCTCTCAATTCATTGTTCTTTCTCCAGGTGAAGGTGAAGGCCAGTTGTGTGGTACAGTCGTCTAAGCTGACGGTCGGCGTTCAGCCTCCTCTTGCTGTCACTCAGGACCAGTTCGTCCTGGATCCCATGGGTCAGTTTGTAGCAGCTTTTTTTGTGTGGTTGTCTTGTCCTCCTTGTGGTCCACTGTACTCTATTTATATGGGGGCAAACACAGAACAAACTATGCCTCTCTTAGTTTGCATTACATTGCACAAGTGTATAAAATGCTACCTCCTTCCCACTTATACAGTATAACCTTTATATAATCCTGCAGTACATTGGCTGTTTGCAGCCTGCTTAGTTTTTATCACTGAACCTTTCCCTTAGTATTAAACTTAGTGTACTGTGTCTTTTAGCAAAGAGGCTATGAATTATAGTCTTCAGTTTGCAGTAATCACTGTCTACAATATCTTTGAGTTGCTTTAGTTAAGTTCCACTCTCACACAAACATGGATTAGATGACTGATGACAGGGTCAGTTCACCAGTTAGTCAGTAATACACAATTAAATGTGCCAAAGAATGGCAGAGCACTCATATAGAAGCTCAGTATACACGTTAAATGGTGTTTACCCATTATTATACCCAAAACTTTATACAAAACATCCAAGCATACTTAGCAAAACCTATTTGCTTTCTTCACTCAAGCTGTTTTATTTGCTTTCTGATTTTTGTCTGTGAAATTCCAGGTTCTAGCAGGGACATCCTGAGACATAATTTTTTACTCTAAATAAATCGAAATCTTGAGCGCATCAGAAAAAATTATTACAGTTTTATGAATGATAATTGTTCAACTTCAAGTGGAATAATTCTCAAAGTGCTTCAGATCTCATGGACAACATAGATAGAGGAAATTTGCTCAGCCAGAATGCAGGTTTTTATTTTATTTTATTTTTTAGATCTTTGACAATTAAACTTGACAGTCAAATGCATTATAATCTGTCTGTAAAATGAGGTCCAATACTGTAGAGCTGTGGACAAGAGAGACTGTATGGAGAAGGAAATGCATAAGCATAAGTTTCAAAGCAAATCTGACTCACAGACTTCAACAACAGTCAATTTGTTTTCTTGTTAGGAAGGCTTGTGCAGTGGTAGTGAAGTTATGCAGTGGCTTTAGTATAAAAAAATATTCAGTTGTTACAATTGTAAGGATGAGTGGTAGAGTAAGCCAAGTTTTTGTTAAGCTAATACAGTACTGAGTGTACTGTATGGAGAATCTTGCTTTCCTTTATGTGAGATCCTGGATCATCTGTATTCTTTCTCAGTTGTTCTCTGTCACTTGCTCTGTCACACATACACTCAATCATACACTTGTGTCAGCTCTTCTCCCCTCCTCCCTAAGACACACCCTGGATAGTGACTGACTGAGTGAGAGGTGTGTGTTTGCTCTACTCCTATCAGCCTCTACACTGGGTGTTCTGTTGGGCAGATTTGGTCACCTTGACCACAGCGCTCTAACCCCAAACACTTATATCTGCCGTCAGCTCATTAAAAGAACATCACCCGTCCTGTGACGCAGTGCTGCACAGCTGGGTTTGTATGTTCTGTTTCCTCTGTTTGTTTCTTTCCACCTTTTGCGCGCATGTTGACATGCAACCATAAATTTTACAGTGTGGGTCATGTAAACCATTTGGGGAATGCTTTTATCAGAGGCTCCATTTTTAAAACCTTTGGCCCCTTTGGGAGATAAACCTCTAACCTGGTTGGTGTTGGTGCCTTGTTCTGCCTGTTGGTCTACATATGGAGTAGACCTCAAAACGCCGGCTGTGTTCAATCTCACTCGCAGTTTGCTTTCTATATTTTGACCTGAGTGAAGAAATGTTTCTTTTGATGCACTTGGTTCATTTTGCCTCCAGCTGCCAAATTATAAGCAAACCAAGCCTTAGAAGGAAAAGTTAAGTGCATGTCCGCTAGTGTTCTGATGCCTTTGTCCATCCTTAGTAAAACAACTAAAATGAAGGTCTTTTCAAAAATTGGACATAGGCCCATCTAAAACATGATGGTCATGTGGTGATTTAGAGTGAAGCGTTCACAGTTTAGAAAGCTCTGTTCATCACTGTTTGTTGGAACTTTCCAATTACATTTTATTATAAGTAAAATACTAAATAAAATCATGACTGTTTGTGCAAATCCAACTAGATATTAGAGGGGTATTAAAGCCATGCACACAGGCGCAGAAGCTGGATCAGCACCAGAAATTCATTCATAATTGTTTTCCTCCAAAACTGCTCCCGACGTTTGCGGAAACCGTCATCCATCACAGAGAAGCAGTTGCTAAGCTTTTTGCAAAGGAGCAGTATGGACTGTGAATTTATGATTTCAGGATGTGAGCAGCATTCTCAGGCAGTTGCAACACCATCCATTAATTCTGAGCTCTTAACCAAACTGACCACTGCCTTCCCATGATTCATGATGCATCAATGCAGAAATGTAATGCAATTTACCACAGTCCATTATCTGAAAATATACTGTACATGACCTCCACAACTGTTCAGAGCCAATGGCTGCTCATTTTGCTCATTTCCAGCCATTTAATGTTTAATCTTGGGTACCTCTAGATTAGCTTTGCGCCCCTCATAATTACAAATAGTCTGTAATTATTTCAGAACGATAAAACCCTAGAGCCTCCTCCTGAAAACGAGAGGATAGTTCACGAACTCCTGTTGCCGGTGTTGTGTCAAACTCTGTTTCCCCATCGAGATGTGATTCCCCTAACCTGAATCCTAACATTATCCTAACCGCAACTACTGACGGGGGAGCTACATTAAACCAAGTTTTGAATAGGGGAAACACATCTTGATAGGGGAACACTTTGACACAAGACCGGTCAGGAAGCCAGGACAACACGTAAACAAAAAACTCTGACAAATAAGCTACGTTTTTCATAATGACAGTACCTCAAATTCTACCTGACATGTTTGATGCAGAATATGAAAGTGGATAGCAGGACGAACCACAACAGCATTAATTAAATTGAAATTAGAATTTCTCCTTCATAGATAGGTAAACAACGGTATATGTACCAATGAAAAGACATGTGTAACACTCTAAACAAAGCGGGTAACTGAGAAATGTAGGCATAGTAACTTCTCCAGCCTCACAACAGTTCTCTCTACAGAAACAAGGCATTAACAGACATAGTTCTTTTTCAACTTGCCATTAAGTCCTACCAAGTAGTGGAAACAATACTCCCTTTCAAGTAGCTCCAAAGTCGGTAAATCCGACCAATGAGTGCTGCGTCTTCCCCCATAAATTCCTTACATTACAGGTGACAACATATGTTCCCAAAGTAGTGAAATTAGCGTGGCATGTACAGTATGCCACATTGTGATGAGTCGACATGAGTGGCTTCATTTATGTTTCCAGCCCGGGAATTTCCATTGTGTATTGTTAGCCATGATGCTAGCCTACTCTACCTTAGCACCAGTTCTACCACCAGTGTGTCGGCATTGATAGATAGAAAAATACTGTTTAACATCAAGTACTAATGAAAATGCATGGTGTGTGGTTATGGTGAGTTAACTGTGGCCCAAATTTGATAATAAAGTGAATGTTCATGCTAACAAGGTAAACAAAAGAGGCTTTTTCCCATGGGCGTCCAGCTCCCGAATGTCCCCCGTATGTGATTGGTCAACGCAGCACATTTGCCAGATGATGTTAAAGTTGCACAAAGTTGCGTCGTTTTGCCAGCTGCGGTGAACACGGTCCCCTATAGAAATGAATGGGGAGAGCTGCTTTTTTTTCACACCTTTGAAACTTTGTTATATTACACAGCCTTATGCTGGTTTACTGTTTACTTGCCTCTTGCATGGGGATATGTACATACACATTGAGAGCCGATGTACCAGAGTCACATTCCTCGTGTGTCCGACACACCTGGCCAATAAAGCTGATTCCGATTCTCTCTGAGCACGGCCTTACACTTTTATTCTATGCTTTTCTACTATGGTTTTATTTAAACATGTAATGTCATAAATGTAGATCTGCTAAAAAAAAATGTTAACATGCACTTAATGTAAATAATTTAGACATATAAGTCGCATTTATGAGAGACGTGGTCAGTGTAGGGACCTAACTGATTTGCGTATACTCTGTACTCTAACCATGACCTGGCACCTTCTTCTGCCCTGTTTCCCCTCATTTCCTGTCACTTGTCACTTAACTCTCTCCAGTGTTAGTGAAAGCAAAACATAGCATGATGTGAGTGTGAATGTTGTGTCCTCAGTTTCAGAAAGGTTTCACAATGTCATACTGTGCACACCATTCACACTGGTGTGCGTACACACCTGGACACCTGCCAAAACACCGTCCCAGTTTTGGAAAGTTACTGAAACAGTAGGACACAGATCCCTTATCTGACATTTTGGTGTGGAGGGAGGGGAAGATATCCCAGCATGGGACAAGCAGTTCAGATGAAGAATCAAGCCCTGTAATGCACAAGTAGCTTCCAAAAGTCTTAATAAGCTTGTTTCAGAGATAGAGAAGAAAAATTAATTAATCTGACTTTAATTACTTAAGGGCTTTAGTAGGTTGGTTATCAGTATGTTTTTCCAACCAGTTAACATACTGCTACAGAAACCTCCACTACTGTGCAGATGTTCAGATTCTCATTCATCATGCATTGGTCCAAAATTAATTCTGCAGTATGCCAAGACTGAGACTGAGCACACAGTCATAAAGACAATAAGGACAAGGAATCTGGCACTTTACTTCGAGAACCAACATTTTTGCACAGTACTGTACATCATAAGGGCGCAGGGGTCATGAACTACCTTTCATTTTGAATTTTCCACCTCATGAAAGAACAAACTATAAGCTGAAGCAAAACGTGGTTTGGGAAGTACTTTGCAGTGATAGCTTCCATGTCAGTGGAATGCTTGCCAACAACAGCTAAAACTTTAATCAAAAGTAAATTCATTGAAGAAGAAGCCAAAAAGGATAAAACAGCTTATGGATTTGTCTGGTTTGTTTGGCTCTGCATAGTTTTTCTTCTTGGCAGAGCAGCTCAACTTTTCACTGTTTATATGGAAGATCAGAGGCTGAGACTCATTGCACTGTATCATTCACCCCAGTAAAGCAATGCTTTATTTACATGACTTTAGGTAGCGGTCAAACAGGTCACATTCAGAAGCCTCTTTGAAACACACACACACACACACACACACACACAAAACTACCTATGCATGTACACATAAACATAGATACATGCATGTTTTGCTCTGACTACATACAGTATAGGCACATGCAGACTGAAGTAGCTGTGTGTCTCCCTGGCTCTGGCTTTCAGAGGTTCTCTACAGCAAAACATAAGAGATAAAACACACCCACATATACACACATTTTCTTTTTTTCTCTCTCTCACTCCTCTCCCACAGGAGTGACCCCTCCACTGGCCTGGTTTGGCCGGTGGAGGGGGTTTGGCTCTGCTCTGAAGCAGCAGGACCACTGTGGCTGACCCTCAGAGGTTACATTTGGCTCTACACTGAATGCTTCACATCCACTACAGCTCTGGAAGATAAGGAGCACACAAATTAATAGAAGCTGTGTAATTTTTAACGAATGTGGGGACTTGGCCCAGAGGAGCTGGGTCCCAGGCACACAGCCCCAGAGTTTACTTTGTGATTTGCGATTCTGTCCAGAGAATCACACCCCATTGTACAGATTGCAGGGAAGTAGATGGTATATTGCTCAGTGTTAACTGTATATAAGTACAGAATGTAGAACATGCAGACTATCCCCATTAAAAATACATAGCAGTAAAAAATGACCACTACCAGGAAATGTTTCATTTAATGTTTTACTCTTAGGTTGCTAATGTTTAACTTGGTTCCAGATCTTTTAAATAAAGGCTCACAGATTCTTTGCAGCAGTTCAGATAGTTCTGTTGAAATGGGGGTAATGGCACATATTTTCATGCCTCTGTGCTGGCGAAAGCCATGGCCAGAAGCATTATGTTTTCAGGTTGTCCATCCGTTGGTATGGCTCATTCTTGTGAACTTGATATCTCAGGAACACCTTGAAGGAACTTCTTCAAATTTGGCACAAGTGTCCACTTGAACCCAAAGATGAACTGATTAGAATTTGGTGGTCAAAGGCCAGTGACCTCCCCTCTGTCCCATACTCGTGAAGTTGACTGATTGGCGGAGACATACATCCGAGAAGCAGTAATTCTGGATACTCTTGGGAGCGTCCAGTATGTCGAACTTGGTGATTCGGATACTGATCGACCATCTGACGAGCACTTCAAGTAAAACAGCGTTTCAAATACATAGTGTTCAATCAGTTCCGTATTTACTCATAATGATCATGACAAACCAGGCCATCATTGCAAAATGTTTCTGGTCTCATGGAGCACAAGTTGTCAGAGTTTATGGTGATGGCAGGCTGTGAAACAGCCAAGAGAAAAATCATTTCCAGCATATCTGTATTTTTAAGTGAAGACAAAATCAAAGCCAGTACCATACATTAGGCAAATGTAACTACATAGATAAATCTTTTTGCAAAGGAATGACTCTGGTGCCTTGTTAAAACCTCAAGAAAGAAGATGGCAGTAAAACTGTTGAAATACATAAATTTAATCTCTATGTAACATTAAAACCTTACTTTTCTATCTATATATCCTGGATTCTCTTTTGATTCTTTCTCCTTTACCCTTTTTCTGATGTCATTTGATGAGTCATTTGAACCTTTTTGTTTGGACAATATAAACAGTACTAAAGAAAGAGAACAGATACAAGTAACAGTGACAAAGCAATGGGTGTTACGGGAAAATGTGGCTGCAATTTAGAGAAACACTAGCAACACTAATAACAACAACACTGCTGTTGTGACATCTCCAGTCTGCTTCTCATCATCACTTTATCACTGTGTGTGTGTGTGTGTGTGTGTGTGTGTGTGTGTGTGTGTGTGTGTGTTTGTCTCACCTGCTCATTTTCTCCTTCAATTCAACAGACTGATATTTTTTAACTCACACTTTCACCGATTTAAACACCAGAAAGTGCCTGTACAAACCCACAACTTTCACTCTTACAGCATTAATCTCTCTAGGAACAGTGTGTTTGCCCCTGCTGTCCCATGTGTCTTTGATTCTTTGACTCACTGTGCATCCAGACTCGTCTGCAAGTGTGTGTCCTCAGTATGTGTGAATGTCAAATCAAGTTTATTTCTAAATCACTTTGCAAGGATTTGTCATAAAGTTCTTTAACAGAAAACAACAGACAGTAAAAGTGATGCATGTGTTTGTGTGTGCACGTGTTGTACAGTGTTGGCTGGTTGTGTGAGGAAGAGGAGGGGAGGTAGCGCATTCTGACTTTATTGTTATTCCAGTTTTTATTCACCTCAGATGGCGACTCAATCCCCTGTTCACCACACACTGCCTCCTTTGTTTCCCCTCTCTCTCTCCTACTCTCGCTCTTTCCTTACGTCTCCACCTTTTCTCTTTTCCTTTCTCTGCTGCTGCTTTAATTTTTCATGCTGTCCTCAAATGTCTTATTTCCTCCCTGTCTCATTCTCCTCTGTGTCCTTCTCTATCCACCCTTCTTTTCCTTTTCTCTTTCTATTTCCCATCCATTTCTTCTGCAGCAGTCTTCATCTCTCCATCATACACACTCTTCTGCACCCTTATCAAACGCACAGCATTGTTTTTCAAACAATAACTAACTCTCACACTGTCTGAGGCTGAAACCTTGTGGAATTAGTTGCAAAGAGATTAGCAGCGTCACTTTGCACTGACTAGTCAGAACAAACAGGACAGTGGCTGTCAGGACGTCTTTGCTATTTATTTATAACGTTTGCTCGTACTTGCAGTAAACTGCTCTATATACTCTCCTCTTATAAATACTGCAAATGTGTACAAATACATTGTGTACATGTGTATTTGATTTGTATATGTGGTGTTGTATGTGCATTCATTTATAATCACAGTAAATGGGTTTACCTGTTTATACACTGACCCATATGTGCAGTTCACTGTTTGATATGTATCAGTGCGCCTGTGTGATACATTGGTATATCAACATGACTTTTTTCAGAATTGAAACCTATGGAAACTCATGTTTCCATTTTCCATTACCAAGTGGATTTTTGCCATTTGTCTGAACTGGTCTGTCATTAATTTTTCACAGTCGTGTTGCCAAACCATCGCCACCATCCATCATATGGAGCTCTAACCAAAATATTCAAATCCAGGAAAGAAACAGATGTTTGTTTTACATTCAGAATGGAATTTTGAAAGTGATATCCCACATCAGCTCTTTTATCTCTCTGCATGAAGAAAAGGTTAGTTGTGATTAAGGACAGAGCCAACACAGCGATCCAACCTGATCCTGACCTATGGAGGTCAAAGGTAAGTGTCTAACACCACACAATTGGTCAGATTCCCCTGTTTGCCTCTGGATAAGATGAAATCTGTGATTACACACACACGTTTGCACACGCACACAGGTAAGGCAGTGGCAGGGCAGGAACGTCTCAGAAAGA
>NW_018128046.1:2087718-2135201 GCF_001952655.1 Monopterus albus
TCCAGATTAGTTTTTTTTTTTCCTCCATGCTTTGGTTTGTGTATTATTTGCACATGGCAAAGAAATGACAGACACACACATGCCCCTTTCTCATCTCGTTGTGCAGTATAGATCCCCATGTCTTCCCCTCCTGACCTCTAACATGAGCTGCAAAGTGTTATAACCTGAACCCTGAGGATACAGCACCACACACACACTCATTCTTATACTTTTTTTTTATTTAGCTTTTCTCATTGCACGTCTTACAATAATTAGAATGGAACACATCTTTTTGCTCCTCTCCTTGCAGTTTTACAATGTGTGTGCTGGCAAACTAATGGATAAAGTAACTTGAAATAAGGGAAATTTTGCAAGCATCAGTCATTTCACTACAATGTAATCAGAGGCTCCAAATTATATGTAATGTTCTCTGTTGTATTCCTTTTCTTCACTTTTAGATTTGGGTTAAACTAACAGAGCTTATCTGCAGGTTTTCTTTTCTGTGTCAACAACTCAACCTTACATGTGTCCTTTAAGATTGAGTATATGAATAGCTACAGAAGGGAACTCGTAGACAAAAAGAAGGTGGAAGAGTTGGTGAAAGTGATGGGGAGTGCAGGAACAGAAGGAAAACTAGTAAATACCTAAAGGACGTTGATAAATGTTGATGATGAAGCAGAGATTTAGGTGAGAGCAGGGCACCCTCATTCTGCGTAGAAGAAATAGAGGCTAGAACCCGGGGTTGAATAAGGTGTAAGAGGAATGAAAAGATGTTAGAAAAACGGAGCGTGAGGAAAGAGCAGGAAAAAAGGGAAGAAAGAAGAAACCTGTCAAGATGTGCCTGAATATATGGTGACAGGCTGAAGGGTAAAGAAGCATAGATGGATTTAGAAAGAGAAGGAAAAAGAGAGCAGGAGGGATTAGCTTGTGTCTTCTTTGGTGTTGTTTGTTGATCTTAATGGGCCTGGGAACACTTATAGCACTTAAACCAGTCTGACCGGTTTGACCTCCAGGGCACAGAGGTTAAAAGCCTTCTGCTGACAGATGACAGGGAGAAAGCAAGCAATGACGAGAGAACGAAGGTGAAATGAAAGGAGGGCTGAAGTTAGAGGAGACGCAGTAAGGACGTAGGAGAGTGTGGATTGAGGGAGATGGATAAAGAAGATGGAGAAACAGAGAACACACAAGAGGTAGGAAGGAAAAGACTGAAGAATAGAGAAGACATGGTGGTTGGTTCCAAGAGCCTCTGACTCTACATATTGCTGACTGATTTTGGATCCTGAGGTCACCATATACACAGTACTGTGCTAATGTTTTCAGCACATGGAAAAATTCTGTAAAGTGAGGAAGTTTTCAGCTTTACACAAAGTGCACTAAACAGAATCTGTTCATAGTTTTTCAAGGTGATCTGCATGTAGCCTCTGGAGAACTTGCCACACTTCTATGGATTTAGGGTGTCTCTCAGTGGCTTCAGCCTGATCATGTGATCCCAGACTGACTCCATGATGCTGAGACCAGGGCTCTATGGGGGCCAGACCACCTGCTGCAGGACTCTGGGTTCTTCTGGGCTTTGGACAGAGTTCTTTATGACTCTGGCTGGAAGTTTGGGCTCAGTGTCAGGCTGCCGAAAGAGTTTGGGTTTGATCAGGCTCATGATGATTGATTAGATTCAAAATGTCTAAAGTGCCTAAAACCTTTGCACAAGTTTCCAAATTTAATTTAATGTTCATAAAACAGGTTTCCCCATGCCACATGCTGATTCATTTACAGCATTACTCACATGCTTATATTAACTTGCAGTTGACTTAAAATTCACATTTAATGAAGTATTTCAAATCAAATCAAATCAAATTTTATTTGTATATCACCAAATCACAACGAAAGTCACACTTTACAGCATAAGGTCTAGACCTTACTATCATCACTATTATTAAAGAGGGAAAACCCAAATTTAATTTATTGCTGATGTTCTACCATACATGTGCAAAAACTGTTCTTGAATTGAATAAAAAAATAAGATGAGCAGAAAAGTAGAATCTAAAAAGCCTTTGTTACCATGTCTAAATGAACTGCAAATGTGTGTTTGTCTTTGTACAACACAAAAAAGGTTGGTCCTCCAGTTAACGTTAGAATTGTGATAGAGCTGTGACAGACACACAGTGGACATCTGGGGTTACTGGTATTGTATATGACAAGTTTATTTCTCAACTATAAAATGTACCACTGGTGCAGATGTTTGTCACGGTGCTGTGTTAAAATATAAGGGATCCATATCAAGAGTGATTGGTAATGTCAGAAGTATTTTTGGATGTGTATACAGTCAGTATTGATGTTGGTGCAGGAAATGCAGTATCTTTTGGGCTTCACTGGTCATACAGGAGGAAAGATGGATATTTAGAGGTGTGAGAAGAAGCTGAGAGATGAAAAATACATGTAACAGGAAGGAATGGATGTTAGAGAGCGGTGGGGAGTGTGGGATAAGAAAAAGGGGGGGTGAAATTGTCAGGATGTCTGACAGTTTGTGGAGAAAGTCTATGCTTTATATTGTTTATCTTCTCTCCTGTTTGTCAGAGGGGAGGGGTCGTCAGGTCATCTTTCAGCTCCTCTCATCCATCTCTCCTCCTCCTGCTTTGTCTGTTCTCAGCTCTATAGGCCTGTCTCGTCCTTGCCTGTGTGTGTGTGTGTGTGTGTGTGTGTGTGTGTGTCCTAATGTTGTAAACAGGTCAACACAGCCTTGGAGTTGCTAATTTAACACATTTTGAAATTCACGTTACACACAGAAAACATATTTTCAGACACAATCATTAAACATACACGTTTTCCATTAAGACACACACGCACATACTTGAGGTTCAGTCACCTGTAACAGGCCGAGCTCAGGAACAGCACGCCCCATTACACCACCATGCTGCTGTGTGTGTATGTGTGTGTGACTGCATGGAGCCATTAGCTGTAATATATCCTGTCTGTATTTGATCCCTGCTTTTTTTCTCCAGTTTGTTTGCTCTTTGTCTCTCCCCCTCTGTCTCTGTTGGTTTGGGGGAGTTTGAAGGGAAATTACAAGTCATCGCCCCTTGCTCATGCTACATATAGTTTAACTGTTATGTGTGCACACTTGGACACTGTGTAAAATTGGGCTTAATGTTGTTAATTCTCTGTCCTCACCTTGCCCGGAGATGTTAAGTGTATGCATAGCTCTGTATGTATGTGTGTACATTCAGGGGTCTGGTGTTTCATGCCATGTCCAGAAATGCTGACTCTTCAGGTTTTTGTATCTGTGTACTGTTGGCCACCCTGTTTCATTGTCTTCCTTTAAAGAGAGCCAGAGTCAAACTGGAGCTTCTGTTCCAGAAGAAAACCTCAAAAGGACATTACCAGTGTAATAATATTCTGTCTCTTCAGGTGTGGGTTCCTCTACAGTTGTGGCGTTTTCAGCTTTTCTCAATGGCCGCTACCCCCCCGCTGACCTGACTGGAGATATCACAGTGTCCTACAGCTCACCAACAGGTAATCATTTCCACTTTTCATGCTCATTTCCTAATGTGTGCTAGTTTAGTGCCAATCCAAACCTTGATTTTTAACAGGATAATCACTCTGACCGATGGGTGTTCCAGAAACCGTGCTTGTTAATGGGTTTTGTGTTTAACACAGAATCCATCAGTCAAGCTTACTATAGCTCTCAGCTTGTTCGGCTGTAACACTGATGACTGTTCACTTAATGAAATGTTAAAAACAACATTTGTCTTTGTTCACAAGTGGCGTTGACATATGTCCTGATATTGAAAATTAACAGACTCTGCTCTGTTAACATAACCATAACAACACGATACATCTTGAAAACACCAAACCAAAAACAGTTAGCTTGATGTTAAATAAATTAACAGCTGAATATAGTAGCTCTGACAACACATTTATCTAAAAGTTGGATTTAGCTACAGCACCTTCTGCTTCCAGCAGCACTGACAGGTGACAGAGTGCACAGACTATTCGGACAAACAACGTAAAACTAACTTATTGCAACGGTAAGTAAAATCTCAGCAGCAGTTCCTGTTTGCTACTGAGCACCACTGACAAGTAAGGGATATCTCTAAAGGTCTGTTTGCTAAGCTACAGATTTGCTTACACAGACCACATTTCAGCCCCAGTTGAATCTTCGTCAGGTCAAAATGTCCAAAACGTTTTTTGTTTTTTTTTAATGGCTATGCTGTGTATATTTCTGTCAGTCAATCAGTACAGTATGCTGACCAGGAGCACCAAATTGTTCTGGTATTTCTTCAAGTTAATGCTTTTGTCTTGTGTCTTAGTGTTCATGAAGTGGGATTAATATGCTTTATTGCTCAAGTTAAGTTAGGTTAGGTTATGTTTTTTGTACCTGTAGGTGGATTTGTTTTGCTGCAAGATAATGTAGCCCCTGTGACCAATCTGGAGTCAGAGAGTATTCAAGTGGTATGTTGGGTCAAGGTCTAGGTTCAGGAGGAGGGGTAGTGAAAGGAGTAGGAAATCCACTTTAGAGCAGTGGTCCCCAACCCCCGGGCCGCGGTAAAATTGTCAAGCGTTGACCGGTCCGCAGTGATAAAAAGGCTGGGGACCACTGCTTTAGAGGACCCAAGTAACAACTGGAGACAATAAAAGAGTTACTGCAAGTTGTTCTGGTTATAGTTAATTATGTGGCTGTCTCTTTGCAAGTCTAGAGCTCTGAGTCAGGTCAAAAGTCTGGGTTCAAATGGAGAAAAGTGGGCTGTAGCACAGTCCTACCACACCAGTGACATCCAAGGGAAAACTGAAAAGAAGATGATGTCCCCCTTCATGGGGGGTGAAGTTCAGCTGGTGGCTCGCCATCTCCTTTGTCAAGAAGAGAATCAATCTATAAAATTTATAAATTTATAAAAAACCAGTTCTGAGCTGTTCACGTGGACTGAAACCATAACAGAGTGATATACATCTTAAACAGTTTGCTGACTGACTGTAGTTACTACAGTTAAAACTCCATTTCAGCCGTTTGTGTAGCACCTTTCACCCGACTGCTGTCTCGAACACCTTAGATGGAACTGTACAACTGGTTTTACATTAATTAGTTCTGCAAGAACAACAACAACATCTCAGAGCACTGACAGATAGTGGGAGTGTTTGGCAAACATCTAGAATGTGAAATTAGTCTTTCAATTAAGTACAAGACTTTCTATAACAGCATTAGCTTTAAGTAAAATTGTGAAGTGAGTTAAAGTCTAAACTGTAATATCACATCCAATTTCCTGCAGCTGCATACAGAGGGCTGACTGGATGCAGGGACATCTGGGCTTTGTCCAGACAAGCCCAGTTCATCCCCTTGCTCTCTCCAGGCATCTGGTTCCAGGCCCTGCAATATTTCTGGAAGATATTACCTTCCCTTGCAAAACAGTCAAACCACTCTTTATTTCAAATGTCAGAGAAAGTCTTTTTTTTTTTTTTACTTAATACTGATTTCAGCATTTGTTCAAAAAACAGTGCATACAAAAATTTCTTGCTATTGTTTCCTTTGGATTCCATTTGGTTTGGCAGGCCTCTAATGGTGGAACAGTTTCCCCTTCCCAGAAGCACGTTTAATGTGAAATGTCTGAAAATAACTAACATACTGCTGACCTGATTAGGTCCCATACATCCCTTTTTATTTGCTCATTTAGATCGACTTATACAATTGTGTGTTATGTAAATACTGTGTGTGTCTTTTAAGCCGAGAGCTGTCGAAAAAAGTTCATTGTGCTATGCATAATGACAATAAAGATTCTTGACTTGATATTGGGAAGAGTTTCTTTTTATTAAGCCTCAGTGTGATGCTAAATATAGCAGAGAATAAGGAGTCTGGAGTGTTTCAATGGGCCTTGGGTGCCAAGCAGCTGGGGGAGGGTCTGTAGGGGGCTGATTTCATGTTTTGGAGGAAGCTTGTTGGACTGGAGGTGTAATTGGGAGAGGTTTATTAAAGGATAGAGGAAAAAGAGGCATGACGGGATGGAGAAGAACAGATCTGAGGTACGCTAGGAGTTAGGTATGGGGAATGAGGCGAGCTATGCTTGGTGGAGAGGAAGAGAGGGACACAATGTACATATGCTTTGGTGTTGTGAAAGGAGCAGTTGTATTTTAGACTGAAAAGAGATACCTCAGGCTGGAGATGGGAGAGGAGCAAACCAGGGAGGACATGTTCTAATGAGTGGACTGACAAAGAAAAGGGAGAAGAGATGAAGCAATCTAAGTTGGAGTGGATACAAAAAGAAGTAGCACAGGGAAGAGCACCAGGCCCATGCACAACAGGTGGCCAAAAGTATTTAGACACCTTAATGGTAATGCTCTATCATTCTTAAATTGTGGGCATTAATCTGCTGCAATGCTGCTGCAGGGGTTTGCGCCCCTTCACTCAGAAGAATAGCAAGTTTCAGCACTAACGTGCAGCATGGCTTACAGTCCATGTTCCAGTTCATCTCAAAGGTGATGGATGGAGATGAAGTCAGGGCTCTGTACAAAACTAGGATTTGATTTGCAGGCCAAACTGGGAAAACCATTTCTTCATGCACCTGGCTTTGTTATGTTCAAACAGGAAGGGACCTTCCCAAAATATAAATGCATGCCCTAACATTAAAATTAGTTCCATAACCGTAACTAAAGACGGCTGGATGAAGCCTTCCTTTATATTTGTGCCAATTAAAAAAAAAACAAAACAAAAAAAAAAAAACAAGTGAGGTTTGACAGCTTAAGACAAAACAAAACACTGCGACATCTGGTGGCTTGTTAAACATACAGCAGCTTTTCAAGACTGGCTCTAGTTCAGTACAAGTGAGTCTACCTAGTATTATTAAACCTATAATACTTGCATTAAATGCTTGTTATTGTGCAATGTGTTACTGTAAAACAAGTGTAGTGTTGTTAAAGCCCAGTGACACTGATGCGTTTGAACTTCATGGTTCATATGTAACATTCACGTGATTTGACTGGAGAATGAGATTCATTAAATTAACCGTTACTTTCATTACCATCTTCCTCAGTTATTATCTTCTTATTCTACTAATGTGCTGTCACATACTTGATATCAAAACTTTCCAAAGTGTCAAACTGAGTGAAGCGTCTTCAGAAGTTCAAGTGACGCTTCAGAATGTGAAGACATTCTTCATTTATTACAAGCTCTAACACAATGTGCTGAAACAGTGCAGCTTCACAGAAGCAAAACAAGTTTCAGTATCATCCACCCATCTCCAGTTGGAACTGTGGTTTGGACCTGAAAAATCACCCCCATATCAAAAGCACACAGACAATGTGTCCGCACGGTTTTGGCCAAATTGTTTATATATTACAGCTGGCAGTGTGTACATACAGTTTAATGCAGAAAAGTAGCTGGAAGTGGACCAGCTGGTACTGTGTTGATACCCCACTTGTAAACCTTAGCAATAAAACCACAGCATATGTAACTGAATTTATGGAGCTGTTGCAAAGAAATATCTCCAGGAGAAACATACATGTCCTGATATGCTCACTGAAACACACTGTATGTATGTACAGTTCAGCCCAGTTTTAACATGCATTGATATCTTTTTACCCAATTATCATCCAGATCATTTTCTCACTGTGTAAGAAATAATGCATCGCGAGTTTGTTAAATGATGTTGATGTGCTGGTGAATTAAGCCTGGAAACAAATTCTGATTAAGGCTAAATTACCACACAGCATTTTCACATCATTAATTTTCACAGCCCATTAATGCTATTTTTCTGTCTCAAAGCCAACATTCTAATATTTAACTTTAATCCACTGTTTTACGCCTTCACACTGTGTGAATGCTGCCTCTATCAGTCCGAGGAGACAAACGCTGACCAACACCAAACCAAGCCAGACTAGCTGCTTTAAGCTCTCCTTTGTCCCCACCTCCATAAAACAATGAGTCTGTGCTTCACTGAATCATACGCCGATAACAACAAGTTACCTATATGTCAGTCACTAGCCGTTGTCTTGTTTGTATGGTTTCTATTTACTTATTTTATTACCTTAAATTCTTTTATCGACTATTTTATACTAGTTGGACTCGAGCGCAATATTATCTGATTGTCAAATACTGATAGAGATATCTGACATGTCCTGTGCATGAGCATAGTGTTGTGTGTATGTATGCCTGTGTGATATGAGAGAGAGATTTTACCCTGTATTAATTCATGGTAGGTTCACTAAGAGGCCACCTCTCGACTTGAGGAGTGCTCTGATCTCATTGACACTTGGAAGCTGTCCAGTACAACCACAGTCTGACCTGCTGGTCACTGAGCAGCTCCACTATGGCAGTTGGGGTGAGGGCACCACAGTGGTGCTGCTGAGCGTTTGGTAAGCACCACTGTGTCACCTGTCCCACACAGATTTCACGACTAGGGTGCAGGGATTGAATCGGTATCAGCCCAGTTTTAACATGCATTGATATCTTTTTACCCAATTATCATCCAGATCATTTTCTCACTGTGTAAGAAATAATGCATCGCGAGTTTGTTAAATGATGTTGATGTGCTGGTGAATTAAGCCTGGAAACAAATTCAAAAAAAAACAAGTGAGGTTTGACAGCTTAAGACAAAACAAAACACTGCGACATCTGGTGGCTTGTTAAACATACAGCAGCTTTTCAAGACTGGCTCTAGTTCAGTACAAGTGAGTCTACCTAGTATTATTAAACCTATAATACTTGCATTAAATGCTTGTTATGGTGCAATGTGTTACTGTAAAACAAGTGTAGTGTTGTTAAAGCCCAGTGACACTGATGCGTTTGAACTTCATGGTTCATATGTAACATTCACGTGATTTGACTGGAGAATGAGATTCATTAAATTAACCGTTACTTTCATTACCATCTTCCTCAGTTATTATCTTCTTATTCTACTAATGTGCTGTCACATACTTGATATCAAAACTTTCCAAAGTGTCAAACTGAGTGAAGCGTCTTCAGAAGTTCAAGTGACGCTTCAGAATGTGAAGACATTCTTCATTTATTACAAGCTCTAACACAATGTGCTGAAACAGTGCAGCTTCACAGAAGCAAAACAAGTTTCAGTATCATCCACCCATCTCCAGTTGGAACTGTGGTTTGGACCTGAAAAATCACCCCCATATCAAAAGCACACAGACAATGTGTCCGCACGGTTTTGGCCAAATTGTTTATATATTACAGCTGGCAGTGTGTACATACAGTTTAATGCAGAAAAGTAGCTGGAAGTGGACCAGCTGGTACTGTGTTGATACCCCACTTGTAAACCTTAGCAATAAAACCACAGCATATGTAACTGAATTTATGGAGCTGTTGCAAAGAAATATCTCCAGGAGAAACATACATGTCCTGATATGCTCACTGAAACACACTGTATGTATGTACAGTTCAGCCCAGTTTTAACATGCATTGATATCTTTTTACCCAATTATCATCCAGATCATTTTCTCAATGCATCGCGAGTTTGTTAATTGATGTTGATGTGCTGGTGCATTAAGCCTGGAAACAAATACTGATTAAGGCTAAATTACCACACAGCATTTTCACATCATTAATTTTCACAGCCCATTAATGCTATTTTTCTGTCTCAAAGCCAACATTCTAATATTTAACTTTAATCCACTGTTTTACGCCTTCACACTGTGTGAATGCTGCCTCTATCAGTCCGAGGAGACAAACGCTGACCAACACCAAACCAAGCCAGACTAGCTGCTTTAAGCTCTCCTTTGTCCCCACCTCCATAAAACAATGAGTCTGTGCTTCACTGAATCATACGCCGATAACAACAAGTTACCTATATGTCAGTCACTAGCCGTTGTCTTGTTTGTATGGTTTCTATTTACTTATTTTATTACCTTAAATTCTTTTATCGACTATTTTATACTAGTTGGACTCGAGCGCAATATTATCTGATTGTCAAATACTGATAGAGATATCTGACATGTCCTGTGCATGAGCATAGTGTTGTGTGTATGTATGCCTGTGTGATATGAGAGAGAGATTTTACCCTGTATTAATTCATGGTAGGTTCACTAAGAGGCCACCTCTCGACTTGAGGAGTGCTCTGATCTCATTCACACTTGGAAGCTGTCCAGTACAACCACAGTCTGACCTGCTGGTCACTGAGCAGCTCCACTATGGCAGTTGGGGTGAGGGCACCACAGTGGTGCTGCTGAGCGTTTGGTAAGCACCACTGTGTCACCTGTCCCACACAGATTTCACGACTAGGGTGCAGGGATTGAATCGGTAACCTTCAGGTCACAAGCTTGCTTCTCTAGATTTTAGGCCACCACTGTCCCTGTATTTATGTTGCATCTATAGCTTATCTTAACTAGTCACCTTTTCACTGTGAGCAGAACTCCCACAGCAGTATTGATGTCATTATGGAGAGCAACACATTAATCAGCAGGCAGATTTATCTTTGCAAAAGATAGAGATGTAGATGCTCAAACACATCCACTGTCAGCCACAGGAGTTGTATCTGCTCTCCACTCTGGTGGTGAACTGCTAAGTGACCGTCTTACTAGCATGTGCACAGATGAGTGTGTGTGGTTGTGACTGTGTGTTCCTGTGGTGCGAACGTCCATTAATGCCTCACCTCCTCTCAGTCTCTAAGTGCTGTCCCGGTATGGGAGGAATGCATCACTTTGTCTCTGTCTCTTTACTCTGCTCCCACTCAGGGGTGATTACGCCTTAACACTACACGCCCCACATAACACCGTCCCACCCTGTGGCTACTGTGCCCATCTTTAAACCCTACAAAGGCTTTGACATTTAAGATTACTTTTGACTTCTTAAGCCCTTCAAAGGAGGCACGACGGTGGCTGTAGTCGTTACAATCTAGAAAGAATTTCATTAGTGCACCTCTGTGATTTCTTCTAACACCCTGACAATGGGCTTTACACTAACACAGTTCAGAGGGATTAAGTTATCAAGCTGACATTTGTAGTAGATTGTTAGCTCATACACAATGAGCGTTTTCATCCAAGCAGTCAGAGATAAGTTCCAACTGTGTGGATCATTTCCATAAAACACAGCCAGCCATGATTCATTTGTTGCTAAGCCAATCTGTGTGGAAGCCCAGAGAGCTTGGCAGTCTGGAGTGTTTTCTCCTGTTCTACTGAACTTGCCAGAGTGACCAACATCTCCTTATGTTGTCTCTGCAGGCTGCAGAATTGTTATTAGGCCCTGTAAATGCAGTATCTGTTTGTAGGCCAGCTGCTGGTGTTGCTAGCTATCTCTGCCCAGCAGGTCATGTTCTCAGTCCTGTTTGTTAGGTTGCACTGCACAACAAACACTTAATAAGAGATGTGGAGAACAGTTGGGCTACTGGCCGAGGAGCAGCCTGTTCATTTTGTGAATAAGTTCAATAATAAGGAGTTAAGAAACTTTTTTTAATGAGCTGCTGCACATATGATTTAAAGCATCTACATCTACATCATGTCTCTTATTGCCCTGTGTTGTATGTGTGTTGATGCACATTAACATTTTGAAAGTTTGTGTTCTCTCAGACAGCTTTCAAGTTTTCAGTTCTGTTTTGTTGAATTTTATACTAGTTGGACTCGAGCGCAATATTATCTGATTGTCAAATACTGATAGAGATATCTGACATGTCCTGTGCATGAGCATAGTGTTGTGTGTATGTATGCCTGTGTGATATGAGAGAGAGATTTTACCCTGTATTAATTCATGGTAGGTTCACTAAGAGGCCACCTCTCGACTTGAGGAGTGCTCTGATCTCATTCACACTTGGAAGCTGTTTTTTTTCAGAGTTTTAATAGCCTCCCAAGTCGATTAGCTACAGTATGGATCCCTGGTTTGTTGATTTGGATTTCACTGAAAGTTGTCCTGATCCTTTTTGAGTGCTACTTGGGATGTGTGTTTATTTTCTCAGTGAACTGATTTTGAACAGTTCTGATACAATTCAGCAACAGTACTGATTTGCACACAGAGGTGGTTCAGAAAACATCATGGAGGGATAATTTAAAAGCTGAGATATTTCAGTTCTGAGAATGTAAAAAAGTATGAATGAATGAAACTTTATTTCAAGCTCTCATACGGGTCCATAGCTAGTAAATAAAATAAAACATTAAAAACATTTTATAAAACTACATATACATATATATATAAATTAGGTGATTGTGTAGTTAAAAATGTAGAAGAACACCTTCTCACCTTCTGACCTTTTATTTCTACCGCACCAGCAGCGGATCCAGAATTTCACTCATTTTAGTCAGTCTGGTTTCTCAGCCGTTACAGGGAGTTTAGCACAGGAAAGCCTGAATCAACAGGCCAGGAGCAGCTACCGTGTGTGAGCAGTGTGAGGGTGAGTGCTGTGACCACCTTCTGGCTCTATGCGGCGGGCCCTTTACATTCAACGGGAGCTTTCACACAACACTGTTAGTTCTTGCTTTTCTTGTCCTTCACACCCTTCCTCTTTATGTTGTAACACTTTTATTTTTTAGGTAATTTTTTTTCCTGATTCTTTTTCTTTTCTCTTTGTGATACAGAGAGATGCACATGCAGTAATATATTTTAGAATTAAATAATACATGCAGTTCTTCTAAATCTGAACATATTTTGAAGTTTCAAAGTTCTAATGTGTTAAACATTTCATCCCATTTAATGTATCTTGAGAAAAAAGTAATTTCTTAACCAGTTTTAATTAGTATAGGTAACACAGTTAATCACCAGTTGGGCCTGAAAAGCACATTCATTTACTGCAGGAGGCAGGAAATTAATCTGTATTTTGTTTGAACTAATTTAACGGGATACATATACTGTAGGTTGTCAGTGTTATTAGTAGAATAAATGTGATGGACTGGACATGAAAAGATAATTAAAATCATTAGAATATTTAATTAAAAAGCAGAAGGATGACAGGAGAGAGCACATCAAGGCAGAGTTCTTGTAGGAAAGAGAGTCTCCAGTAAGAAAGTGTGACTTTCATCAGCTTTAATAGCTCGTGAACTTTTTGACTCGGCACCTCATTGCCTTTTCACTGGACTGCAACCTGCCATCTGCTTTTCATTCACCTTCGCAGGAAATCCTCTTTGACCAATCAAATCAGACCTTAATCTGCCAGACGTCTATTGCTTCGGCCTAAAGGTTAGAGAAGCAGAAGGCTGGCAGTTTAAATCCGACAGCTGCGGGGAAAACCTGGCAGTGAGGAGCAGGAATAATCAGATCAAATCAAATCAAGTTTATTTGTACAGCACTTTAAAAGCAACAGCATTTTGACCAAAGTACTTCACAAGATAAGAAACGGATAATAAAACAGACCACTGGAAAGTATCAGAGCTCCGCAGTGTGAATCAGTAGGTCTTTAATACTGATTTAAAAACTGCCAGGTCTGTCTGTGGATAGGAGGTGCTCTCTTTTCATTAAATCAGTTCTGTTTGCAAACAGTGTTTTTTATTTTCATAGTTGCTGTTTTGTTGTTGCTTACTCTGGCAAGTTGTTGAAGGAGACAAAAGTAGATTTTAGTCGTGGCCTTCCACATTTAGTAAAATTATCATGACACTGCAAACCCCCCATAAATATCCAACATTTTCAGTGCGGTATGGCCATAACCTGCAGACTCGAGCCTTTTAGCTTGATACCTAAATATAATGAGAAAATATGTCTACAAATTTTTGTTGGACAGTTAAATGATGTGGTATCCTGTGCATGTCTGCTATGCAGTTTTGTCTCCTTAATGGCAGATGCACATGCAGTCTGGAGAAATGCTTGTGTCTAAGGAAATCAGCACAGTGCACCGCAGCTGAGCACAAACAAGGAATGATGTGTGAACCCAAACTGTCCTTTAGATCCTTTGTGTGTGGAAACGCGGTCTAATCCAGCTTTGGCCTTCCATACTATCATTTTGTGCACAGTTTTGCAGTGACTGGTCTTAGTGGGTAGTTCAGGTCTGGTCATAACTTATGCACAGATTTGTCTCTGCCAGGAGGAGCAGTTTTGGTCTGTTTGTTTATGTGCATTTCTAATGTCAGTATGTTTATCATTCAGTATCTCTGTTAAGTGTTTTATGCTTAAGTATTCTTATTTTTTTTTTTACCTTTTCTTCTTTTAATTTAGTGAGATTTTGATACTGACTATTTTATAAATGTCTTATTTCCCAGATTCTGTAAGACCAATTTTCGCACTAACCTCTCTGACAAGCAGCTGTTTAATTTTCAATGTGGCCATCTTATCATATTCATGATCATTTCACCTCAGTCAGGAGGCTACATTTCCTCTAGCGGTACTTTCCAAAGGTGAAGTATTTCCAGTACAGTTTTTATTTTGTGTATATTCTCCTGTTTGAACAGCAGAGCCCAGGTCTTCCAGTGCTGCTTTGTTACTGGGCTGAGCCGAATAAAACTAGATAAGAGGAGTGAGACATTTTACTGCAGCTCTGATCTCTCTCTGAGTTTACAGTTTTAACCTTTCACTCTTCTCTTCTTCCTCTGCAGAGCTAAATCCTAGAGGTAAGTGTTTTGTTAGTAGTGCTGGATAGAATAGAACAAGTAGAAACATACACAGACACACACTTTATTAAAAAGACAAGTTGCACTGTAATATAGATATACACATATACACACATCACACATCTGCTGTATTTTGAGAAAGATCATATTCCTGTACTCTCTTTATTCTTTATGCTCAGTCTGTCAGAGAAATGCACACATAATCAAAAGTACACTATATGCATTCCAAGACACACACACTACTGTATATACAGGAAGAGACCACTGCCTACTGTTTACAATCCTGTAATGTGATACTTGGCAAGAGTCTGTACACACACATGCACACTTGTGCACACAGACACGTATCCCTGTCATAGCGTTTGTGGTCGTCAGCCACTGTTTGTTTTAGTCCATCTAAGTTTGTGTACGTTGATACAGAATAGGATGTCCTGTAGTCAGTAGTGGGCTTAGAGGCCCTGCAGCAGTATACACATACAGTACACACTGGTACAGCAGTGTACTTGCTTTCTCCCTGTCTCAACTGTGAATTATCTTTATATGTGGCTGTTTTGCTTCAGCCAAACATGTTTTCAGGAAGCGTAAACTACCAAAGTTAGAGGTTTTTCTTCAGTGTATCAGACAGAGGAAAAACTACAACACAGCCCCTGGGACAAGTGTTAGTTGTGAATAACAGTGGAAGTGCTGTGTAGGAAGTTGTGGGTTTTAAGCCAAATAAGCACTGCAAACGAATGGGAGACCTTTTGTGCACAGTGTGCATGATGGAATCAGTCAGTACTGGCAGAAAACACATTCATCAAATAAAATGTGTGCTGTTGTGGATCTTTTATTACGATTGCCAGCAGCAGCGGGTTGCATCCAGGTATCCAGGCACAGTGCTGAGTGTAGGCCACCCGTGCTTCAGAGGCATGCAGAGTTCAGTACACAACCACTGTGGTTACACTTGTAGAACACAGGAAAGAAGCTGGAAGTGTAAACGAACATTTCTGGTCATGTCTCCGCATGTATAGGGTGAGTACAATGCGAGCCATGTTTTAAGTGTTGTTATTTAGGTCACAGAAGCACTGGATAGCAGGTCGTCGGCGGTGTGTAGATTCACATAATTGTGTCACAGAAAGCTGTTTAATAGTTCCATCAACGTGCATCAGTTGAGTCAACATGAAAATGTTCTTTAAAACCTTGTTTGTTTGACAGTGGGCTTGTTGTCCCACACCTTTGAGTGGCATTAAATACTTGAGTCTATTTATTGTATTAATTTTGGAAAGTGTTGTGTCAACACTGAATGATTTGCTGAAGTTTAGTAAAAGCCATTGGTTATTATTACAGACTAGAAATGTGAGATTACTAATATACTGTAAGGGACATGAACTGTGGTCATCATGCGTCAAGGGATAACATTTACTGTACTGTATGTCCATCAGCTGGGAGTTTCTGGCTCTGAACATGACCGTTTAAGAAAAATCACTAATGCGGAATAGCTGCACATGAGCACAATTTGTTGAAGATGTTGGACTTAACCGTCCTGCATGTTCGTTTCTGAGGAAGAGTCGAAGTCAGAACAACCTTTAAAATATTTATTACAATGTTAAAGAAAAGCAATTACAGAGCTCTGGGTTCTGTCTCTATCTGAAGCCCTGACCCTCAACAGCAAAACCGTTCAACTCGTCTTCAGGACGAGAGGGAACGCCTACCCTCCTGGAAACCCAATATCTTATACAATTTTGAAATGTGCAAAGTAAGTTGATCTGATGCCTCTCGTGCTGTTTCATTGGTCCCTCAGTCCGTCCATCCAGGTCTCTCCTGCTCCAATGTAGGAAGACGGTTTTCCTAGACAGGGAGGAAGATCTGACACTGCCTGTGTGTGTGTGTGTGTGTGTGTGTGTGTATGAAAATAGCTATTTTACCAGACAGCTGTTTCTTCTAGGCCAAAATCTGATTATAACTTTGGTATGAATCTTAGTATCTTATCAAACTCTAACTCCCCTGGCTTCAAAGCTCAGAGGGAATAATGAGCTCTTGTGGAGAAAAGGCAACAAATCGAATGGAATCCCGTGGGATGATAAGACCTTGGAAAGCTACTCAGTGCACCACACTTTTAATCTCATGGGCCTGTAATATCACACATAGTTTTTCAGTATGCGTACAGTAACTTATTTTCTCATCATGTTAGTGAACATATAATGTGGTGAATAGTAACTTCATAAACATATCTGTGACATGTAAGTATGTGAATTTATGTATTCTAAAATATAATCTTAACTATTCCTTTTCTAATATGATAGAATAGTTATGCACAAACAAATTGAACACAGGTTAAATGAACAAACGTCATGGTGTCAATCTTCTACTAAATAAGTACTTAATTCAATCAAATGTTAGAACCAACCTTAGAGTATAACTTCGTTAATAATTTTACTCAACAAAGACTATGGTGTCTGTGTGTATCACAGAGGAAATGACAGATAGACACACAAAGAATGAGCACTGAGTGAACTGTGTGCAGTATCCATCCACACACACACATTTGATACTCAGATATTGGGTCTATCACATACACTGTGTACACACACACACACACACACTCACACACATAGCTGACCTCGCTGTGGTACAAACCTGATCATGTACAGTCGTCCTCTACTCAAATAAACTCGGTGGTCGCTCTCTCTTTCGCTCTGTCTCAAACACGTGCATGCACACACACACAGACAGACACACAAATGTGCATGTACCCATAGTCCAGATAATTGGAATCAGGGACCTGTGAGGCAACAGTCCTGTGGAGGTACAGCCGCTTTAACAATTAGTAACGGTGGAGCCAGACAAAGCTTCATCTTCCACGTGACCAGTTTAGAAGGAAGGTCAGGGGTCAGATGTTACAGAATATGATGTTTCTGTGGATTCAGGTGAATCTGCACTTTTAAATTTTAAACATCCCAAACAGGAGATTGCAGAATGTAAAAGCTCAGTACAGGAAATGAATTGAATGAATAATCTGTCAGACAAGCAGGATAACTTCAGTTTATTGTAGCTGAGAAATGGTGTAAAGCCACTTGTTCATTCTTTGGCCTCAGTTTCACTGTGGGGTGAGGGTTAGAGTTTCTGAACTGAAGCATTGTCCCTGTTGTCCCTGTCCATGTGAAATCACAACAGGAACAGTTGAAGCAATTGTGTGAAATGTTTCTTTTGTGTTCACACTGTGTCCAAAAACATCCTCAGGCAACATTCATCTGTTTATCTTACAGTCATCAAGATGCAGAATAAAACGATTGTTGATGTGACTACTTTATAAATGGTATGATAAACCACTGTGCAGTATTACGATGACTGATAATTCCTTATATTCATGGTTTTTATTGCTCACACTGACCTTCCAAGATCATTTTCTTACTGGGACCTGCATAAACATTTCTACAATAAGCAGCCCTAATGTCACCAAGGACGAAAGTCCATATTTAGACTGTATAAGTCACATTTAATTTTCCCTAAAGATAGGTTCACATTTCCTTTATACATTAGAGGTACAGTCAAAGTGTGCCTATTTGGTTTCTTGGCTCCACTAAGAACCTATTGGCTTCAACCACTGGTCCCAGTTTCTATTTAAGTGTAGTTAAAGTTGTTCTAAGTATTTACTGCCTTCTGCCTTTTATCCATAAAACATTTTGTGATCCCTGATGGACCATTTTAGCACCAACTACTAATACATGTTTTTCATTCCTTTTCCACAGCCAGTGGTTTTATTCATTTCAGAATCTCATGAAATTAAACTTGAAGAGACTTGAAGCCTGCTTGAGCAGGCAGTGTAGCCTATGTCATGTCTGCTCTGATTACTGTCAGTTACTTTACAACACAGTAGTGCTTAAAAATGGTTTTCAGAAAGGTTAAGTAGAAATACTCTGGGGGATATTAACTAAACCTGTTGCAAATCTCTATCAGGTGCAGAAGATATTTCCAGTCATCTTTTATTTCATCTAGTAGTTGAAGCAAGTTTTGACACAAAAGCCTGTAAAAGTCCTTCACATTCTTGTTCAGCAAGTGATGCGATTTACAAATACCCTCTCCCTCCTCAGACATGTTCTTAACTACCAAGAGGTCTCTGATGGCTAACCGCTGCCACACTTTTAGTGGTGATAAATCAGGCACTGAGGGTATTTGTATACATTTCCATTAGCTTCTGTCACATGTTGTGCTTCTGAACTGGAACGCTTTAAAATGCATATTGCAAAACCCAATTGTGACTCCTCAGTAAATATGAATACACGCAATTTCAGTGTTGAGCACCAAAAAAGAGCTGCACAAGCTTAGTAAGTATCCCCCTTTAACTGGAATGAGGATAAAAACTTGAAAAACTCATACTGTGAGATTTCAATCTGCTGTTAGATGAGCATCATTCTTTTGCAGGAGCATTCAAGCTTTGTTCACAGCATTTAGAATGATGGTTGCACTTCTGATATTGAGTAAATATGTTGCATTGCGTAAACTCGTTGCATAGTCGCTTTGTCAGTGTGTTCGCTCTGCGTAGCCAACCCCCCGCCAGTAAAACAATATTATATCAACATAATTATAATTATACTTCTCAGAATGAGCAGTCATTGAGTCAGTCAGTGGGTGAGGAGAGAAGAAAGTGGACCACACTCTTTCTTTCTCTAAAACTTTATCCATCTTCTTTTTCTCTCCTTTACTCTCCGTGCCTTTCTGCTGTTTTCTTTGGCTTTACCTCTTCCCCTCTTCTTTCCCTGCCTCAGTTCTTGTATTCAAGCAAAATTGAATTATTCACATAATCACATAATAATTGCTTGTCTAGAATGAAAAGGTGCACAGTAGTTTCAGGTAATTATTACTATCTGTAATAAGCTGGAATGTTCCATAATTAAACTGTCCCTCCCTTCCACCCTGGCTGTCGCTCCTCATATTATTTCTCTTTTAGTCTCTCTCTCATGCTGGTTTATTTCCACTCATTTTTGGGCTTGACTCAGGTCGACTCCCTCCCCAGTCGTTAGCTCACCTCCTCTCTCCAGGTTCTCTCGCTCCATCTCTTCTTAACAACTGTTTTCCTCCATCCCTCCTTTCCCTCAGTCTGTTATTCTAGCTGAGTATATTTCTGCCAAGCTCAGCACTGCTTAAGCTCAGAACACAGTTACAGTACAACAGCTGCTCTTTACTTTCCTCTGCCTCACTTTTTTTTTCTTCTCAGAATTTCCCCCCACTTTTCACCAACTTCCCTTTCGGATGTTTGACAAACAGCCCTTCGCACTCTGTGTTGATGTTGAGTCTCTTGGTCTCGTAGCTCTCAGATACTCATGTAATCTGAACATCTGTAATGTTGACTGTGGTAACAAAGGCTAACTTGACCTGTTTGGAGAGAAAGTCTAGAAGGTGATGTGTCGACCACATTTGATTCACCACAGGGGACTTTGGCGGAGATGGGCGCCACTTAGAGAGGAAGGAGGCTGTGACTTTGGCTTTTAGGAAAAGAGCTCCAGGATGAGGGAGATTGGAGAGTTCTATGACATCATGACAAATGAATCAGTTATTTTTATCATTATTAATATAATGAAGAAATGATAACTATAAAGGTAACTACTGTCAACTAAAAAATGACCGGCTAGTGCCTCTGAGTGTTGTAGGGGTCTACATCCTCCACAGGAGTTGGCAGCTCTACAGCTTTGCTACAGAATAGAAAGGACTGAATTGGTTAAAACTTCAACATGAAAAAAAAACATTTAAAATTCTGATGTATCCTTGTTTTCTCAGGAGTTCCCAGGGTTCTCCAGTCCAGGTTCAGTCTTCCCCTGGCGCTGGTTTGTGCCCCTTCCTCTCCAGCCAAAACCACAAAGTTTAAGATCACTGTGGACACCAACCAGCCACCGGTCGACCTCAAATCCATATTCCCAGGTAACACACACCCACACATTCAAACCCTCACACATACTGATGCTGTGTGCTGCCACTTTTCTCAGTGTCCCAAACCATGAAGGCCCTGCTTTTGAATTGTTCTGAACTGTTAAATTCCTGTGAGCTGAAACACATTGTCTTGTTGTCTTATTTAATCCTTTGGCAGCTGTGTGATGTTGGCCATGTTTGTTAAACGGATTCATTTCTGCAGGTTCAGGTTAGGCGGCCCAGTAGGTTTTATGCAATTGGAAGGATTAACTGATTATCCCAAAGTCTGACTACAGCTTCTTTTGTGTGTACATGGCTGTGTACATGCAAGATGAGTTTATGAAAAAAACAAATTGACAGTGTAAATGAAACCATAAATGTAATTCATATAATATTGCATTTGACGGAATTGTGCTTCCAGCTGCAAAATGTCATGTCATACGCCTTTTTAAAAGTGTCATCAAAACATTAAAAATTAACATGCAGCTATTAGGCACTAATGCATTTTTACAGCTGTTTCTTTTGCAGTGGTTTTGTATGGGTCAAAAATATCTCTCTCTCTGCCCAGGTGTGTATCAGGTAACCTGCAAATTTAACTGTGATTGTTACCTTGGTGGCACAGGTTTAATTTCTGGGGTGGGAGCAGTTTTTTCACCGTAAAATGTATTCAGAGAATTGTACAGTATGTGCAGTGCTCAGACGATGGGCTAGCTGGGGCTCTGTGGGTAGCTGGTGTTGCAGTCTGCAGCTCATCTTCTCCACATGCTGAAGCGCCATTGAGCAAGGCACTAAACCTGGCTGCTCCCTGTGGCCACATGTGGTGTTACACAAAGTCGAGCGGCATGAGCACGGACGGACAGTTAGGAGAGGGAGTGAGAGAGATGTGTAGCTGAGCATGTGCACTCAACTGTTATCTTTGTGTGTATATCTATACAAATGTTTTTGTGCATGTTTATTTATTTATGACTGTGCATGTGTTTGCTTGAACCCTGAGAATCTCTGTTGTGCTTCCCTCTTATCTAAGGATCGCTACAGTCAGCTGCTCTGATGTCTAAACACACTCACTGTTCATACTGATTGTGTGCTTTTCTGTAAAGAGGATAAATTGTGTGTCTTTGTGAGCAGTGTGACACTATCTTGTTCACCCTGCATTGTGATTGAGCATCCTATCAGTCTCATCACTCTGCTCTTTGTCTTTCTGTCTCTCTGCAGCATGCTCAGCTAAATCAGAAGATAAGGATGGGAATAGCTTGGCTTTCCAGTTTCTGTCAGGAGCCAGTGTTACTGTACTGGCCTCCAAGACCTCCCGTGAGTCTGACTACAACACTGCACAGTGAATAGGATTGTTGTAAGACACTGGTTCACCTTCAGGCGGTATCTGTACTGCTTGATGGCGTTTAGTCATTCTCAGTAATGTTTTTGGCATTTTGATGCATCTTTGATATAATGTATTTCACTACCTTTTGATTCCTCACTGTGATTCTGATTAACGTACCTTTTGTTAACCTTTGATACCTTCTGAACCTTTTGCAGTTCCTAAAAAAACTTATTATTAAAGAAACATTAATCCTTCATGAAACTGATAGTGCAGATAATGTGACAGCATCTTGTTCCTTATGATACCTGATATATGATAATGATGCCTTTTGGTTTCTTTTAAACCTTCCAGTACTCATTAATACCTGTTCACTAAGAACTCACACTCAAAATCTCATACATGTTCATCCTTGATACCCTAATACTGTACCTCCTGATACTTTTTCTAGCTCATAGGAACCTTTTGGTATCTTTCAGTATCACCTGTTACCACAGATACTCTAATCTTTCATTGTTACCACCTGTGTAAACATTTTATTATCTTTAAATACTGTACCTCTTCACAACCTTTTGCTACTGATCCATAAAATGTACATTTCTCTTTCCTTCCGAAGTCAAATTAATGTGCATTAATTCACAAAGGAATTAATACATCATTATGAAAGAGCAATAACTATAGCACTTTTAGTGATTCTTTAACAACTTTTAAAAGTCTTTTATATAATTTTCAGTGATATTTTTTATTACCCAGTCCCTCTGTAAATGAGTCTGTCCATGCGTTTGTTTGTCAGAGCGTTATCGTATTCAGAGTGACAGTTTTGAGGACATGTGGTTGGTGGTGAAGGAGTTGGTTCAGAGGTTCGACCAGCATTTTTCCAAAGTGGGAGTGAAGGACTTCAAGAAAAGCTTCAGTGGACCACTCCCGCTGCAGGAGTACTTCCTGTGTGTAGACCACCACTTCCAGGTACACACACACACACACACACACACACACATACACACATACATACACACAGAGTTGACATTCCAGTTCATGAGTATATCTATTCAGATGGCAAACATTGCTGTAAATCCACCAATGTCAGAGGTCAGAAACTTGAATTAAACCGCATACAGTCCACTGTTGTTATAAAATCACAGTCATTACAGTACAAATCTTCTGCATACTGGCAGCATGAGTACAAACGTGCAAACCTCAGTGCCTCCACATCAGTCACAGAACTGCTACACCTCGCAAGCCCCAGTGCTGCAGCTTAGCTTCTGGCATATATTCAAGTTGTTGCTGCTAACACAGGAGTGCTCACTCTCACCCTTATGACTGTGTTGTATTCGTACATGTTAAGTTATAGTTCTTTTAGTCTACAATTTTTTTTGCTCCTACTTACTGTTTTGCATGAGGGCCCATGGAGTTTTATCTGTTTGAGTGACTTTTTTTGTCTGATAGGAAGTCAGACTATATTTGTTTGTGTTTGTGTGTTAGCTGCGTGTCAATGCTCAGCAGTACCAGGACCTGCTGTCAGAGCGAGCCGTCCAGTTCAGAGCCATCCAGCGCCGCTTGCTGACTAGATTCAAAGACAAAACCCCGGCACCCCTGCAGAACCTGGACACACTTCTTGACGCCACTTACAGCCAGGTCAGTAACACAAGAGAAAGCTGAACATGGGTGACTGGGAGAAGCCGCTTGTCTGACATGAACTTCAAGGATCAAAGGATCAAAGATTTTTATTGTCAATTCACTATATGTGCAGGACATAACAGAAAAAGCGAAATACTGTTTCTCTCACCAATTTTGAATGCCCATACCATTTATGAAACTAAAATAGAATAAAAGTTGAATGAAAATAGAATAAAATAGAGTAAGACAACTAAATTAAAGTAATTAGGATAAATCTAAATGGTACAACCTAATAGGCTATGAATCAAACCCATGTACAATCAATGACAGTAGTGCAAATAATAAGAAGATTGTCAGGTGGTCAGCATAACCAGGGGTGTTGGTGATGAGGTGCATAATAGCGTATGAGATGTACATGGGCAGTAGTGCAAATGATCAACAGCAGCAGATATGATGATTTACATATAATATAACAAAAAGGGGGAATGTACTGAGTTTGTGCAAAACAGCAGAGGTACTCTTTTTATGTTCTATGGTGGGTCCCAGTCCAGGGGCAGAGGGGGTGAGGTAATGGACAGCATCCTCACAGCCTGGTGGATAAAGCTGTTTGTAAGTCTGGTGGAGTGGGCCTGAAGACACTGATACATTCTCCCTAAAGGCAGGAGTCTGAAACTTCTATTGGTTTCTGGAAATGGTTGAAAATGGTCAGTTCACTTGGTTCAGCATCTGATCAGGATGATCTGAGAGGACTGCAAGGGCTGTTGGGGACATGGCGAAGGAGAATGAACTGTAGCTTGGCATTTTTACTTACCCTGCTGCCACTGTGACATAAATGCTGCTAATCTGCGCAAAATAGAAAATCTTTTTTAGTTGTTTGGCTTTTGGAAGTAAATTCTTTACCTCAGAAATTCTTGTCATCCTCCCGCTCTCCTGTTTTGTCTTAGGGCTGTGACATACCAATGTCATTTGGTTTCTCCTTGTTTTTCACCTCCACAACCTCCTTTCTTCTTCACAACCAAAAGACCAAGGGCAAAGAACACCAGCGCCATTTGCAATTTCTTATCAGACATATTCTCCATTAGAATCAGGTATAAACAGCAGCTGTGCTGATCAACAGCTGCTTTGTTTACGGCTTTTATTTCCGCTCTCTAGCTCTTCTTTCCCTTTCTGAATCACAAATAGATACCGCGACCTGCTGAGGGGGAGTTATTTTTGTCACGCAGGCGCAGAATGTACGCACTAGCCGGCCATTGGCTGTTGTCTGTCCAGTGTGTTCAAGTGCCCCTTTTTCAACCTGACTGGCCCAGGCAAAGTTGATGTGAAGCGACACAACAGTCGGCCATCGTCGCTGCTAGTTCTTTCACGTCGGCTTGGTGTGTCTCTGCCCTTGCAAGCACATAGTTATACAGACAGACAGAAACACACTGATGACGTGTTATTGTGGAGTTACAGTGTGAGAGCTGTATTCTGATGACTTTTTAACCTCCTCTTTTTAGGTGATTAGCTGTGAACACACACCCAGTTTGACACACACATACACACCATAAAACAAATGCATGCATGAAGTCACATTTGTTTATACAGATACAGCCTGTTACTGATAGACTTGGATCTGTGTAGACCCTCTCTCCCTCTCTCTTATACAGGCTGTGTGTGTCGGGGTGTTTGTGTGCTATAGCTGATGTCGGTACAAGCTGCTTTTAAAACGAAGCAGCCTTTCAACTTTTGTCTGATTTTTAACTTCCATGTAGGGAGGGTGAAACAGCATATAATGTCACTGGGCTAGAGTGTGTGTGAGACAAAGTGATGGTTCCTTGCCTCTGCTGTTTACACTAGAGGCCCACTTTACAGTCATCAGCTCCACTGTCCATTAGCTTCTCGTTAGCGTAGTGAGGCTGTGTGAGATCATCTGTTCATTAGCTGTGAAAGCTGTCAGTACGTCACTGTTAGGCCCTCTGTGATCAGAGCCGCTCTCTCTGCCCAGCATGGCACTCTAACTTTACACTCATTTACTGCATATTAACTTTCCGAGTTCAGAGGAATTGTAGGAGCTTAATGAGAGAAAATTCATGGGCTTGCTGAAGTTTTTATGCCTTTGTAACCTAAATAAACAGTGTTCACTTCAGGCTGATTTGAGTGTGGCCAGGATAAGCTATCAAGGAGTCAGTTAATATGCTTACTAACATATACAACCATAACAGTTTAATTTTGGTCTATTATTGTGATCATACTTCATCTGCAGTGTTTTAGGCACACTAGACAAGATAGAAAGTCAACACCTGAAGCCAATAAAACTATAATATTGTGGTAATAACATGGATTGAGATAATACACCTATGGTCCACAAACAAATACAAATTTAGTGGTTTTTTTCAGTCATATATAGTTTGACTGACTATTTGTGTCACCTGAGCTTCAAAGATGCAGAGAGTGTGCCACGCAGGCGCAGATTGTACGCACTAGCCGGCCATTGGCTGTTGTCTGTCCAGTGTGTTCAAGTGCCCCTTTTTCAACCTGACTGGCCCAGGCAAAGTTGATGTGAAGCGACACAACAGTCGGCCATCGTCGCTGCTAGGTCTTTCACGTCGGCTTGGTGTGTCTCTGCCCTTGCAAGCACATAGTTATACAGACAGACAGAAACACACTGATGACGTGTTATTGTGGAGTTACAGTGTGAGAGCTGTATTCTGATGACTTTTTAACCTCCTCTTTTTAGGTGATTAGCTGTGAACACACACCCAGTTTGACACACACATACACACCATAAAACAAATGCATGCATGAAGTCACATTTGTTTATACAGATACAGCCTGTTACTGATAGACTTGGATCTGTGTAGACCCTCTCTCCCTCTCTCTTATACAGGCTGTGTGTGTCGGGGTGTTTGTGTGCTATAGCTGATGTCGGTACAAGCTGCTTTTAAAACGAAGCAGCCTTTCAACTTTTGTCTGATTTTTAACTTCCATGTAGGGAGGGTGAAACAGCATATAATGTCACTGGGCTAGAGTGTGTGTGAGACAAAGTGATGGTTCCTTGCCTCTGCTGTTTACACTAGAGGCCCACTTTACAGTCATCAGCTCCACTGTCCATTAGCTTCTCGTTAGCGTAGTGAGGCTGTGTGAGATCATCTGTTCATTAGCTGTGAAAGCTGTCAGTACGTCACTGTTAGGCCCTCTGTGATCAGAGCCGCTCTCTCTGCCCAGCATGGCACTCTAACTTTACACTCATTTACTGCATATTAACTTTCCGAGTTCAGAGGAATTGTAGGAGCTTAATGAGAGAAAATTCATGGGCTTGCTGAAGTTTTTATGCCTTTGTAACCTAAATAAACAGTGTTCACTTCAGGCTGATTTGAGTGTGGCCAGGATAAGCTATCAAGGAGTCAGTTAATATGCTTACTAACATATACAACCATAACAGTTTAATTTTGGTCTATTATTGTGATCATACTTCATCTGCAGTGTTTTAGGCACACTAGACAAGATAGAAAGTCAACACCTGAAGCCAATAAAACTATAATATTGTGGTAATAACATGGATTGAGATAATACACCTATGGTCCACAAACAAATACAAATTTAGTGGTTTTTTTCAGTCATATATAGTTTGACTGACTATTTGTGTCACCTGAGCTTCAAAGATGCAGAGAGACATCATGGCAAGTTATGGAAAAGCAGCCCTTGTGCTGCCCCTGTTCAGCTGTTTATATACTTGACTTGGTGACAGCAGGATGCAGCGACATAGGAGACAACACCCCTGACACTTCTGAGGTGTTAAAAAGAAATTAAGTCTCAATTATAAATGCAGCAGGACTTGAGTCCATATTGACATAAGCTAACAGCAAACACTCCACCCCCACCTTCACTGACGCCTCTAGTTACTTCATGAGTTCAGTTCAGTTGTTGACTTTGTGAGGAGCCTGCATTTGCAGACATGTTGTAATAAAACGTCTCAAAGAATATCTGCAGTTTTTTAAATAATAATTCAATTGTTTATATAAATTTTTTTGTTTATCTTTTTTCTCCACGACCTTTAAGTTGCTGATAAATAAATAGATTTATCAATTAATAGATTCTGTACCCGAGCAGAACCTTATTTTCTGGTTACCAGTTTGCTCCATGTAAAAGGCTGTGACATCAACTTCAAGACCTCAGTAATTTAATACCCTAATTAATATATTTTGTCTCAGTGTTTTTGGTTTGAGGTACAGTTTCCAGCTGTCCTTCAGATGTGCAGAGTACACCAGCTTCATCAGCTTCCCCTCTTTAACCTTATTTACTAATACATTTGCATGCTACGTTTGTTTTCTGTTTCACTGGCATATTCATTTAAAAGTCAAAATACATTAGTGGTTTGACTGTTCACCACAAACTGATCATATCGCCTTTATCCAAAAGATTTTCTAGAAGTCACTGTCTTATCATAAAAGCCCCCTTTACACTGTCTGTTCAAGGCAGGATTATTGCACCACATTTCCGCCATGTTGTTCTGCATAAATGGTACCAGGTGGGCATAGTGATGACCCTCCTTTAATCCACCATGAGAGGCAGTAAAATTGGTGCAAATTGGCCTCTGTGTAAAAGGACAGAGGCAGTTTGAGGTGTTGTGGGTGGAACTGTATGAGGTTTTATCAAAGTCCACTGAGGGATTCGAATTTGAACTTTGTTCATGCGAAACCGAATTCATGACCAGAATTATTAACATGTTGTACAATATGCACAACAACATTAAGTCTGAATAATGTTGTAAATGTGCAGGATGAGCAAAAGCACATCATCGCCTTTGTTGATTTAACAGCAACAGTGTTAATAGTATGCTCTGTCTTTCCAGTGTGCTTGTTATACTGTATGTCATGCTAGATGTTGCGTTAAATGTCACACCTTTAATACTAGGATGCTGCTCCTGTGATTGCGTTGTGTTTAGTTCAGTGTAACTAGGTAAAGCCACTGCAAACGCTATGTAACCTCCTACTCCAGCTCTTCAATTCCAACCTGCAATTTCAGTTACCTGTCAAACTGCAATTATCACACTACGCCTGCTCTTTTGCTCTGCCTGATATGACTGTATGACTCTGCCTCCTCGTGCTAATGCTTTCTGCTGTCACTCCCTTCTATTGCCCATTCTTTCTCTCGGTCTCTCTCTCTGTCTTCCTCTCTTCCCGCCATCCAGCGGCTCATATGCGGGAAGTTTCTGACACATTATACACTCTGTAATGCATACACACCCGTCATAATGGAGGCTATCGATGGCTGGTCGGAAGAGTGATGAATACGTTGCATTAATTATTAATGTCAGTATTAGGAGTCATGCTGCTGAGGCCAGGGCCAGCTCAGCAGTTTAGCATCTGTAATCAGATGGATTCTGTGAGGATACCTCACAGTTTACTTTTAATAAAAGTCAGATATGTTCAGAGCCTAAGCTTTTATGTTTTTTGTTTTCTGTCTTTCTGAGTTAGGCTTTTTTAAATGGGTAAACCATTTGATAGTCATTCATTGCACCTGTTGGCCTCCCATTCTTATTAGGTGCATGTTAAAAACTTGGCTCATCAGCACATCCGTGGTTTTCATTAAAAAATGTTGTTCCTTCACTTGCCACCAGTACCTTTTTCAAGGTAATACAAGGCATATGAATCAGTGTTTTCCTGGTCAAAAACCCTCATCAGGCCAAACTTCATGGGAGTGTGGCTGTTTACCTCATGTAACGGTGGCTCCATGCAAACAATCACACGGTTGTTAGAATGTAAGAGGAATGTGTGGCCAATCAGGGACCTTGGTGAGCCAGGCACCTCTTTCATTTTGCCCAGAGGAACGTCTGCTGGGTAAATTTTCTGCATCAGTCTTGAGTGATGTGGGGATTTCCCCCTCGTTAGCGGTGTGTGTCTCTACATGCAGCAGCCATTGCTGATGAGCCGTCAGAGATAAGAGGAACAAGCTCCTTGTGAGAATACTCTGTGGTTGGCGGTGCATTTATGCAGCGGAGGATAATATTTCCACTGCTCCTTTATGGGCCTATATTTTATTCATGAATTCCTGAGAGCTAGCAAGCCACATCTGACTTTATGTGTGAACATGTAAGCGCAGGAAACTTTTTCATCTGCCGACTACAGTGGCGGGATTCCAAAATTCACCCGCTGTTTGAACTGCTTGACCCTGTGAATGTGATTGATGAGTTTCAAACTAAAGCTGGACCCTTGAATGATTGTTTGTTGCTTGTTAGAGTGGCTGGGAGAGAAGACAAAGCTCACCAGTTTGTTTGCTCATTCATGATGATCTCCATCTCTGCTCTGTGACAACATCTGTCTCTGTCCAGTTTGGAGGCGTGTTTCCTCTGCTTCCCTCCCCTCTCTTCTTAAAAAGCCACCAGTCACTGTGTGTTTTACACTCTCCCCTCTAACTGGTGTTTGGTTAATCTGTGGCAAACAAAGGTTAGCCTGGTGCTAGTGCTTGCTGGCTCACCAACTCATTAAACCCTCTCCTCAAATTTAAGGGGAAACCCAAGAGTGTCATTCAAAGAAATAAAAACTAAAAGCTATAGAAGGAGTTTGTGGAAATGGATGAAGAAAGGCCAAGGGGGGGCAGAGAAAAGGGAGCGAAGCTTTTCAGTTTCCATAAATATTTTCGCCAGCTCTGTTTCCTCAGGAGGTGAAACATCCGTCATTTGTTAGTATTAGCATTAGCGCTGGGCTAGCAGGCCCTGCCATCTGGGAGGTGGTGGAGGTGGGGGTGGAGTTTCTTGAGAGCTAGGCTTGGCCTAGCCATCCTGAGCCCCCCCTGTAATTATGAGTTCAAACACTGGAAATGAGCAGCTCGCTGACTGACGGGGTGACTGACAGGCCATGCAGGGGCCTTGCAGGGCCCCTAATGGAGGCTTCTGGTGGACAGCAGCTTGATTTATCTGGCCCCAAATGGAGCTCTAAACATGGCCAAACACAGATCCCACTGTGAAGAGTAGGACCAATGCCATTAACAGCCTGGCCTCTTGCTCCCTGCATTTGTGTGTATCTAAGAGTGCATGAGAAAGTGTCTATTTCAAATATGTATATATGTGTACTTGTGTTTAATTTGTCCATTTGTGTTTTCACATTCACTACTGAACGTCTGTTAATCTGTATGTTCATATTTCAGTAGATTTCCTGTTACACATTTTTGTTGAAGTGCATGTGTCTGCATGAATGTACACATTGTGAGCATTAGTTAGTGTTCATATACAGTATGTTTATGTATGTGCTTAAAAGCAAACCGTTAGCAGATTATGCCTGCATTAGATTAGCACTAGAAGTCTTGACAGCTCCAAAAATTTGCACCAAATCCAAAGCAGACACATGGAAAACTTACTCAAACCTGACATGCAACAATCTATCATAAGTGACCTGATTTGAGTGCAGTCCAAATAGACCCGAGGATCCAAAATGCAGTAAGAAAAAAGACCCAAATAGAGAGAGAACACCGCTGGCAGCAGAATGGTACTCCACCAAGTAACGAGCAGCCATGGTCAAACCGAGCTGTACATGCAGCATCGCAGTTCACATCTCACTTCAGAAACCTTTTTTTTAATTATTATTTTGTTTTTGTTTTTTCCTGTGATGATTTTGATGGTGATCAAAAAGCTAATGGAAAGTCTGGTTGGATCTACACAGTACTGACATGCAGACCTTTAACAATACAAGGCCCTGCTTAAACCCAACTGGACTGATTATTGCTTAGAACCCACTCAACTCAGGTCAGTTTGTAGATACTACAGGAATCAAGAGGATCCATGAATATTAGGGCTGATACACTAGGGCCTGTTATCAAATCTGAATACATCCGAGTACTGACCAAGATAGACTCCTATCTTCAGTTTGAGCTTCTTCACCAGGTGCTTGAAAGTGAGACAGTGATCAATCCATTCTCCAGGATATTTCTAATATGTAACAACATCGGTTTTCTTCCCTTCATCTGTCAGAATATCAAGCCTATCAGGTGGATTCTTCCTTGCATTAGAAAATAACAAGCTTAGTTTTGTCTGCATTCAGTACCACCTTAAGTTGAATGAACTGAGATTGCAGAATGTTAAATGCAGACTTTATGAAGTGCTCCTGTGAGTGAGGGTGCACAGCTATATAAATCTGTATCGCTGGCACAGCAATGAGCATGAGTTACATCTGTATTCATGTCAGTGTCATTTATTTAGTGAGAGAATAGAAGCGGGCCAAGCACAGAACCTTGATTTACGCTATTAACAACAGTAAGCTAATTTGAATTAAGCCCATTAATTTTTACACACTGAGATCTTCCTGACAAATATTAGAAAACCAATCTACTGCTTGGTCAGATAGCACATAAGCAAATTTTATTTGAACAAAACACGATCCATGGTATCACATGCTTTCGACACGTTTATAAATAAGGCTGCACAGCTGTGCTTCCTATCCAGAGAGACTTATCACTCACAGCCTTCACTGCAGCAGTGATAGTACTGTTGCTTCCTAAAACCAGACTGATTCTCAGACAAGAGAGCATTAGTACTTATAAACCCTTTTATCTGGTTACTCACAAGTGCTTCCAAAATTTTAGTCACAACAGGAAATAGGCCTGTAGTTATTTAAAGAGGACACATCACCACCTTTATAAAAGTAACTAGGTGCCTATGAGCAACGTGCTCGTACAAATACATGTACTCTTGTCTCACTTGAGTGTTTATGTGTTAGCACATTAACAGGTGTGTGTTCATGGAGTGAGAGAGTGTGTGTTGGCACGGTGTGAATAGCAGGCTCTTAGGTGCCCTGTGTGTTTATGTGTCAGATTAAAGGACCAACATGAGCGAGAAACTTCCCCCCGATCTCTTGCTCACTCAGTCATTTTCCAACTTCTCTAAGGAGATGTTCCACCCCATAAACACACACACTTGAACCCATCAGTGCCTTTTCTCTTTCTGTTTCCCCTACACTACAGGATAATTAGCCCGATTTAGGGCCTGATTTGCCCTTCCCGACAATCACCTTCATCCATAATTTTTTCTCCTCTTTTTTTCTCTCTGTGCAAAACATAGCACACACGAGTGCTACTGCTTGAGAACTAATGTCCACTTCCATGTTTATTTTGTTCTGAAGTCACGTTTGATCACACAAGCTTCTCTGAGATCCCTGGTCACTGGAATCAGTGTCTCTGAAATCGTTCAGTAAGAATGGCAGATGTGTTCTGCCTCTTGACTGAATCGTCTAGTGCATGTGCTCTTAAGATTAAAATGTGAAAAAATCTGTTAAAGCTGTCATTATGTCTGTGGTCTGTCATGTTTTTAAAATCGGTTAAGATTATAAAATCCTCTAGTGTGGGCCCAGCCTAACACACACCCCCACACACGGAGACCTCTCTCGAGGCCTGGTCTGGTTTGTTTTCCCTTAGACATTGTGTTTATGTGACTGTCTGTCTTATAAATGAATGGTTGTCTTTCATTAAGCTGACTGACACTTAATGTTCTGTGTATGCAACTGTGTGAGTGAGAGTGTGTCTGATGAGGGTGGGCTGTCTCCTGGGTGTGGGTTTTTTTTAATCTTTTGACGAGGAGCCACAGCAAACTCTACCTGTACACACACACACACACACACACACACATACGGACTCCTGGAAACTCCTAATACAAATAGAATCAGATTTAAAAAGATATTTCATCATGTTGGATTTTATTGCATAGTTCCTGTTGTTATGTGTGCTGTAAATTGTATGTAGTTAACTAGGGTTCTGCCTATTATGTGCATTTCTTTTAATTGTGGACGACATATGGTGTTATCTGTGTCATTTATTAGGCACCCACTATCTCGGTGCCAGTTTGAGCATGTGATTAGCCTGAAATCACATGACTATGGACCCTGCCTACCTATGTGTGAGAACCTTAACAGCTCATATGTGTGAGCTGTTAAGGATTGGTTGCTTTTTTTCTTTTTTAACTTTTGTTAGTTATTTTTTGACCCTACATCTGGAAATGATCTCTGTTTTGTGTTTCACCTGTTGAAGGCCACAAACCAAAACACAGTTGGTTCAGCAATAAATCCGATCTCTCGGAAGAAGCCCTAAAACCACCGTGCATTACTTGCTTGGCACTGATCCAGCTGGTAAATGTACTTGGGCAAGTAACTTCTGCTGCTGCTGAGTTGGCAGCGAATTAATATTGGGCCACAAACACAATGCTAAATGACGTCCAGTGCTGCTCTGTGTGCTCGACAGGTGACAATTTGTCGTCCTACCCCAAGTGGACAAAAATGTATTAATGCTGGTTCGAGATTTGGTTAATATTCACGGTTAAAGTTAAGAGACGAGAGGCTCAGAGAAAAAAAAAAACAATGAATGCATTGTGATGTGAACAGCCGCCAGCATCCTGACATCTCCATAATAACGTTACGGTCATCTTCAGTATAAGATGCGGGTTTGCTTTCCAGTTTTGATTAGTCATGAACAAACAAATTGGTGGATGTTGTCAGCTTTATTTGATTATGTTGGATTTAAATCTACCCTCTGTTCAATTCCAGGTAGCATTAGGTCATTAAAAAGTCTGTTTAAAGTTAAAATGCTTCAGATTAATATTGTAAAACCTTGTAATATCAGTAGGATCACATGAATATTCTGTGATAGGGCTTTGGTTCTCAGCCCAAACCAAATCATCCCAACCCTGACCAGACAGATTTGGGCCAAGTCTGGTTTTAATATCTTTTAATTCCCTCAGGCTTGATCAGCTCAAGTTTCATATTATTTATCTTCCCCAGGTTTTAATCAGTTTCAGGCTCACTAAATGCTGTGGCAGCTGCATTCGGGGCAACACTCCATCCTCACAATGGTTTCAGTAGAGTAGGGCCATATTTTTGGATCTGACATAAGCTGTAGTTTGAAAGTCGTGTAAAAAATCACAGAGGGACAAAGAGAAGAGCGAGGGTGAGGCATACGTACTGTTCTTTATCAGAGCGACGTAGTTGACCTGCCAGAGGATTTCCTGGTAGAGCTGGAGGAGACTTTATTATTAACATATGGATGTGGTCAGGGGTAGATGGGGTAAAAGGCTGTTGAGGAGGGGGATCAGAGGGTGGAAATGTGGAGCAAGACAGAAGAGCTAGGCAGATGAGAAGTGCAACAAAGACATGGAAATACAAAGAATGAGAATTTTGAACATACTGTACCAAATTCAAAGATTTATGGATATGCAGAAATATGAGGAGATGGAATGAGGCCGTTAAGAAGGGGAGAGTGTTACTGAAATATGGGAGCAACAGAGGTAAATGGAAAGAAATTAAAAGATGGAAAGACAAACGGGCAAGTCAAAAGCAGAAAAATAATAATGTACAAAGTTACAAAATATGGTAGATATGATGTAAACACAGTGCATTTCTGTTTTCCACAGTAGTTTATGATGCAGTGCAGATAATGCATCAAAGACTTGCAAAAAGAGAAAAGATATTAAAAACACTGAAAAAGAAGAGATTACTGAGATGAAAGAGAGATGGAAATAAAGATAAGAAAGAAAAGAAATGTAGGCATTGTGACAGAGATAAAGGTAATATGAAAATAAAGGTGCTGATTGGGCAGATGGAGGGACAGAGTGTCGTAAACAATCTCCTCCTCCCTCCTCTCCTTTCCCTCCTGTCCTCTGATCCCACAGCCAACAGAATCAAAGAACAAATCTGACTTTATTGTCTGATTTATTTCTTATTGATTGGCTTTCATCTGTCTGCTGTCTGTCCTACAAATGACAGGGTGGTCCGATCTCTCTATTGCACCACAGACGACAGATGAAAGAGAGGGAATGGAACTAGAGCACAGAGACTGTAAGGAAAGAAGCTGGGGAAAAATAATGAATGAAATATAAATTCACTATGTCAAAGATAAGAGCCAAAAATAAAAATCATGAAAAAAAGAAAGGAAATTCAAGAGAGAACATTTCTAAAAGCCAAATAAAGAAATGAACAAATATAAAACAGGGGCCCCGGTGTTTTTAGAGAAAATAAGATAAAGGTTTAAAAAAAATTTATAATGTAATATTATGAAGAAACAGTCGGTTCAATTCTGCTGTGCTTTCCAGCTGAAATATTCAAACAGCAGTTCTGACCAGTAAATACATTCACAAGAACTTTCCCACCACATCAGTTCTCTTTGTGGCCTGTTGCTGGGCACCAAGAGCACCAAGCAGAGATTTAATAAGTCATCCATGCTGGAACACTGTCACGCTGGGAGGAGATTGGAGAAGCGGAGATTACAGAGCGAAGACCTTTCCCCTGCAGTTTTAATTAAACACTCTGATAGTTTAGTGCCAACAGTCTAGACCTGACTTTACACCCCTTTGGTAGTGGACCCTGACCTGGTAAATCTGTGGCATGGCCATCACTGTGACCCTCCCTGGTAAAGACGGTGGGTGAGACCTGGATCCCACTTCATTCAGCTTGGTGTCAAAGGACAGTTTTGACCCTGTCTCATGATTTCAAAACTCCCCACCTCGTTTTTCTGGTTGGAGTTGTAACACCACTGTAACATAGAAAATCGCAGCGGGGTACTGTTTACATTATGCTTTGGTTGTGGTAAGCTTAGTTTGGCCATAGAGTAAATGAAATCAACTCTGCGAGTCACAAGAAACTGTGTGGAGTTTCATGCTGCCAGCTATGTTGACCACAGACTGTAAACATGTATGCTTTTAATGATGTTAAGAGTCAAAAGGCCACACTGGAGTGATGATTGAAAATGCCCATTTGTGTTTTCTGGTCTGCACTACTGATTGTGGCCGGAGTGAAACAACAGGAGGATGTAAAATACAAGTAAGGTAGGCTTTTCTGGCTTATAATTTATAGAAACATAAGGTAGGAAGTAAAGAACAAATGGAAATAAAGAAACTCAAAGTAATTGGAACCTCTGCTGCATTACCATTATTTAACTAGACAGCACTCCAAGAGCGCAAACCTCCACCAAGGCAGATCACTGTCCCCATAATGCCATTCCACCTAAAAGCAATATTGCCATCATAGTCTGACCCTCATGATCGTCAGGGGTAGATCTACTGTGCTGGTACTTGACCATGAAAACCTCCTCCTGGCATTTGGAATCACATTGATATCATTAGTAGTTTGAAACTATTATAGTTCACTAATGGCGCTTTTCCACAGGATCTAGCTCAATAGTTTTTGAAGATGCAATGACTTTCTACTGAATCGGCAGTTTCGGCTATAATTTGATCTTAGATTTCAAGTCTGTAGCATTATGTGTCGTCTCACAGGAGCCAGTTTTGCATGAGCCCTATAAATCTGAACATTCTGACTTGGATCCAGATCAGACTTTGGTGTGTCAGATTTTATGAGGATGTCATTGTGCCATTTTTGTCCAAGCACTGTAGGCATTAGGAGTTACGAGTTAGAAGCAAGCATACTGAAATTGGCCCTGTCTCACAGTGGTGAAGAATCCCTTAAACATTTCTGGCTCTGAATTATGAGCAAACCAAGAAGCAAACTAACCAACAAATGCCGGTAAAAACATAAGCTCCATGGTAGAGGTAATTAGCTGTAAATATTGCTACATTTGGAGCGTGTCATGTGGTCTGCATGTATAGAAACGATACACACAAGCTGGCAGTCTGTCAAACTAGAATGTATTTTAACAGTATATACAGATCTGCATTCAAAGCTGTAGCTAATGGATTCTGGGCACAGACTGGAAAATGTTTGTGCTTGTGCTGTTTATGTTTCTGTTCTAACTAACAGATAGAATGAACGTACAGTAGGAACACACCAGAATGAAAACTTTCCAGATATGAATTATCAAATATTTGGTTTGTCAGTTGACATGACGTGTTATTTCATTTAGATACATTAGATGCTCATAGTTCCTACTTTTTGCTAGCTATGCATTTCTTTAACACTAGAGCAGACACTATCACCTGTCACTGGTCAAAGTGTCAAAGAACATTTAGTGCCTGTGGTGATCATGTCTTTGAAAGTCCTACACATTTGACAGCTTTGATTGGCGGCCTGATGCTGTCAGTCCTTTTCTGGTCACTACTGCACAGAATCTCGTTGCAAAAAAGCAAGATGGCAGCCAGCGTAGTGACGATATTTGGCTTTATTTCTGCATAGCGACGCCATGTCCATCATATGTATGTCAGCGGCCCACACTGAGTCTTTGATGGCTGAGGGGCAGATCTGTTGATAGAAGAGATCTATATTAGATTCTTTGTCATTTAAATGTCTGTGTGTGTGTGTGTGTGGTTGTGACCCTACATGACTGATCACCTCCATCAGTTCACTTTCTCCAAAGTCAACATGTCTGTCTATCCATGTTGTTTATGTGTTTTGTGCTTCCGCCTCACAAACAATGGCCCATTTGTAAGATTATACATATTTACTCTGTCATTGGGTGTGTGTGTGTGTGTGTGTGTGTGTGTGTGTGTGAGAGGGAGAGAGTGCGGCGGCTGTGTGACGCCAAGCCAAGGATATTTATCTTTTTGCAGTGAATTCCCAGAGTTCTCCTCATTTTTTTCCTCTTTCTCACCCCCACTCTCTCTTCCTGTTTTAACTCCTTCAAAGGAGACCATTGAGAGAAAAGCAAACAGGCATGGCAGGGGCAACACACACACAGGTACACACTCAACGCTGGGTGTGCTACTGGGTACAGTTTATATAGTATAGTGTTTGGAGTTTGTGCGCAGTGTGTGTTCATGATTATGAAGGTTTGTGTTGTGTGGGCATGTATGTTTAAGTGTGGAGGTTTAGTGTAAAGTATGTCAGCGGAGGCCACAGCGCTAAAGCGTGTGTTTGATCAGATTGTTATCACTGTGTTAGTATCACAATAGCATTAGCTTTGACCTAATTAAATATATATTACCATTGTTAACCTTTGGTTCACTCTCGGCTTTGTAGTTTTATGGAATTTAGACTCAGGTCAACCAAAGCTTCTTAGTGCTGATTTGAGTGAGACCACAACCAAACCATCACCTCAGACCTGGCTGTGTGTGTCTCTCTTCTCAGGACTCTCTGGTCTGGATAAAGGATGTTATTCAGATTTGAACTATAGTGATGCCTTGTGTGTGCAGGCTGTGTTTAGGTGTACTCCCTTTGCATGTGTTTATCAATATGGGGCTATGCGAGCTTCTTTTCTTTCTACATCAGAATAAAACAGCATTTTTGTTCCTGATGCACACTGATGAAAAGGAGTTTATTCAGCGGTAATTGCATTACAGGACTTCTCCGTGTATCGGTGCCATCAGCAGCACAGTGTAGCTGACTGTAGTTGAAATTATCTTTACATTTTTGTACATGGTTTATTTAAGACGATATTGACCAATAGAAAGTGAAACAGTTCTTGTTAATGTAAATGTATCATAATTAACTAATTAAATGGACAAAGAAAACATTGTATCTAAGTGGTGAGCTCATGCTGCAGGAGCAGGTCCAACTTAAAAGCACACCCAGTTAAGTCACTGCCTTTCTGCCTTTCCTATTGTATCAAATCCAGCTGCCTTTCTTACTATTCAGTAACTAAAACACAGCAATTTAAATTTAATACTGATCCTTCACTTTCTAACATGTTGCCCTAACAACACAGACTACATCATAATGAGGAAGAATTGCTACAGTTTCAAGGGATCTATTAAGAGAACCAATGCTAAAAATAATAAAAATATGCAAGTTTGAGTTTTGAAGTAACAGAACTGAATTTGACCTTTGCCCACCCCTTTAGCCCTTTTAGCTTGACACTGACTTCACAAAGCCTATTTTGTGTTTACTGACCTTCTGATGATCAGGTTTTAACTAGTAAGAAGACAAGGAAAAAAAGAAGCAGAGCATCTTTTCAATCGGAGTGTAAATGTTCTCCCTGTGCTCAAAGAACTCAGTATGAAAAAGGAAAACTTCAACTTCTACTTAACTTTATGCCCCGGGTCATTTCCTAACTGGAGGATTAGCGGTTCGATTCCCGGCTTGTCCAGTCAACATGTCGAAGTGTCCTTGAGCAAGACACTGAACCCCCAGTTGCTCCCAGTGATGTCACCGGTGTGTGAATGCGTGAGTGCTTGGGAGTGTGAATTGGTGAATGTGAAAGCGCTTTGAGTGTGCTGTAAAAGCGTAGAAAGGTGCTATGCAAGTATGAGACCATTTACCATTTACCCCCAAGGAGGGAAATTTGTTTCCCAGCCAGGTAAAAACATTTGCATTCACATGAAACGCATAATAAATATTCAATCCAAAGCTAAGACCCCTCCAAGCAGGAGTAAGTAAACTACTGAATGACAGCATAGTATTTTTATATGTAAATATAAAAAAGAAAATATACAAATAAAACACTCCAATCAATCATCCTGCTAACTACACCATTAGTACAAAGCTGCATCACAGCTCATCACAGATCCTAGAATTTAATAGTGTGATGGCACAAGAAATTAAGATCTTCTCACCGCATTTATAAAAACATGGGTCTGCAAAATGTGAATACTGCATGAGGTTAGTTAAAATACTCGGCACAGCAGCGCGACTTTGGCGTTGGCCAGATGCAGGTACAGAATAATGTCATTCACTGGTTGCCACGCACCAAATCTGACCTCTGGAACCCACTTCATTTGTTTCATTAAACATTTCTGTAGTCTGTGTTCTGTTAGCTGTGAAAATGCTGACACCGTTATTGTAAATTTTACATAACCACAAACTCCTGGACAAATGAGCAAGATGGGACAAAGGTAAAGAAGTAACCATTAGTGGAGAAGATGAGGAAAAGGGGGCGAAAAGGAGAAACAGGTGTAAAAAAGAGAGTCTGGTTCTGCAGCTCCAGAGATGTCTGAGTGATTCTCTGTGTGTGGTGCTAATTTGTAGTCAGGATCTCGCTGTGTTTTGTCTGCCAGGATTAGACTGCCGTTTTCTGGGCTCTGACCACACACAGACAATACACAATTTACACACACACGTACAACACAGTACAAAAGCATGCAGTGTCAGAGAAGAACAAGCGGACTTTCTCACTGTGCTGCCTGCTCATATTTTGTCTTGTAAAGCAGTGACAGTTATGAACATGAATACAGTGACGTGCTGAACGTTGACTACATTGTATTTCTCATATCATTTTGCCATTTCTTAACTCTAAAATTGGCCTTAAGAGTGAATGTGAGTGTGTGTGTGGGTGTTTGTCTCTAAGTGTCAGCATAGAGACAGTCTGGTGACCTGTCCAGGGTGGACCACGCCTCCCACCCAATGTCAGCTGGGATTGGCTCCAGCGCCCCCATGGCCCTCATTGGGATAGATACATAGATAATGGATGTATGGACTTTTTTTTGACTGAATTACAAGTGGCCAGATGTTCTTTCTTTATTATAAAGCAAAAATCCAGAATAATAGCTTTTTAATATATATGTTGATTGACTACTTTCATTACTTACAATATTTTTAATAACAAACATTTTTTAAATTTCATTCAGGAAATGTAATAAACAACACTGGTCCAGTGGCACCGGTTTTTTATGCCTTCTTCTCTGGTCACTGGCTTTTCAAACTTTAAGGCCTTCGAAAATATTTGACTGGGGAAGCTGTCCGTCTTGACAGCAATTATTGTTACGCTCATCTCTCCCACTATAGTTTCCTCATGCAGCAGCTGCAAACATCACACCGATGGCAAGCTAAGGATGCACCACCAGAGGAGCCTTCTACTAAAGACTTGTTAATATTGTACACACTTTAAGTCATTTTTTGAGCAGATCTTTATGAAACCTGTGAGACTGTAGAGATCTGGGATTGCTCCCGTCCTGAATTGTATCTTAGTAGTAAAAGAGTGAAAGTGACTCTGAGTCCCATTTGGCTTTCATTCCTGATCAGGAAAACATCTCTGAGGTACTTGTTGTGTAGTAAAATGTCAATAATATTAGAGACAGAACAGCCAGAATAAATGTGTTTCCTGCAGCAGAACAGCTGCTGGACACACAGGTGGACTTGCATCTGGCTCTGAAGGAGTATGTGTCTGTGTGTGCATGATTATGTGCACATGTACTGTTCTTGCACATGGTGCATACGTTAATCTTTATAAATATGTACATGCATCAAAATGTGCGTATACACTGTATTTCTTCATGCAAACAAGCTGTCGTGTGTGTGTGTTTGTGCACTATATGCATGTGCACTTATGCAGCCTGGGAGGTTAGTGTGAGCTGTTAATGACAGGCGTCTGTGTGTGTGTGTGTGTGTGTGTGTGTGTGTGTGTGTGTGTGTGTGTGTGCGCGCGTGTGTGTAATGAGTAGAGAGAGAGGTTCTGTGTGATTACAGGCCTCCTCTTATGACCAGAGAGACTAAATATAGCTTCAGACTAAACACTGTCCACACACATTCACACACCACAGGCCACATACACTGGCAACATACAGCACATAGTGAAGAGAAAAATCTGAGAATATCCTGAAGATATTTTTATGATCAGAGAGAGCCAGGGTTATCTTCACCGTACGTGTGCTTCTGTGCTCTGCTATTGTGTAGAAATAAATATGACTACAACTTACCAAGTCCTTAAATGTTATAGTGAGTTGTGCCAACTGGTTTCTTCCCATTTGTTTTTTAGTTCCAGCACAAATATAAGTAGATATAAAGTGTTTGACTCCGTGCCGCTGTGTCCATCTGAAGAAGACGTCATACTCTTGCTCAGTATTTTTTTTGGCTGAAATGTCTAATTTAACATCTTACTTCACCTCCACTATACACCTCTACTTTAATATCAGCAGAGAAGGTGCCATGAATCAGGCACACTCACACTTATACTCTTCACTACCCAAGTGTCAAACACCAGCACCAAATATTAGCATCACCCGGGAGGACCAATCGTACTAATGGAATCCATACAAAGTATCCATACAAATTATAGTGCCTGTATTCAGAGACATGATGTCCAGTTTGCTTATGAAGATTTGAGACTTGATTTGAATGTCAGCAACAGATATGGATGTCGATCGTTTGTATGTTATGTTTAATTAAATCATAATATAGTGTATTGTAGTGCAAATTATACACAGAGTTATACGCTGAGTTGATATGTGAGAACATGTGTGTGGCAGGCGTGTGCTTTCTTTGATGGGCCAGCAGAGTTCATATACATACATATTTTGGCTTCTGGGGAAGGTTGAAGACAAACACACACAGTTCTACCCTTAGGTTAAGTCGCATCACATGCTCTTAATACACTCACTACCAGTGTGTGTCATGCGTGTGTATGCAAATTCGTTTCGGGAGGTTGTGTGAGTGTGTTTGTGTCAGGGCTAATCTGTGTTTGTGTGTGTGTGTGTGTGTGCGCGCATATGTGCTTCAGCCCAAACTGAGTATCTTGCTGTAGGGTGAGTGTGTGGTGTCGGTGTATCTGTCTGAACTTTGACCCAAGCCACACTTCCAAACAGCTGTATCAGTCCACTTTTTGAGCTGTGTGTGTGTGTTTTCTTTCACCTGGTTAGACCTCCTCAAGCAGACAATGTGTTATGTCCAGATGTTTCCAGCTGTTCCAGTGTCTTGATAACAGAAAACATCAAGGGTTTTTTTCACCAATGACCGATGCAGTACAAGGATGTTGGAGATGGAGCTGCCAGGCAAGAGGTCAAGAGGAAGGACAAGGAGGAGATATATGGATGTGCTAAAAGAGAGCATGAAGTTAATTGGTATGAGAGTAGAGGATGCCGAGGATAGAGTTGGGTGGAAACGGATGATTCGCTGTGGCGACCCCTAACGGGAACAGCCGAAGGTAGAAGAAGAAGACTGATGCAGCTTTTTCTTGACTTTCTCAACTCACACTTAAAACCCTGATGTGCATACACGGAGTGCTGGGTTTTCTAAAGCCATGAGCAAGATGGGGTTGTTTTATAAGTGGATCAATGAAGTTTCTCCATAGTTGTACATGAGACTTTTCAGCAGTGTATTCCAGACAGCGAGGGTCAGAAAATGTTGTAAACCCTGTGAGAAAGGGGGCCTGTAAAAGAGGAAACAAACCACTAAGGAAACAAATACTTATGCCGCACGCATGCCTTTCATTAGTTACAAAGGTCTCAGACACAGTCAGGTCTTTCACATCAGAAGGCAGTTAAATGTTATATCTGTTGTTTAAGACACTTCGTTGTGGCTGATGTGGATTTAAGGGTGGCTCTGCATGAAGATGTGAAAAAAAATTTGTTCTTTAGAAATTTCCAGCATAAATAAACTTACTGTAAAACCCAACTGATTAAATGTTAAACTTTTTAAACATCACCGAAACTATCCCCAAAGGTCCTGTTCAACTTGCACTGAAATGTGTGCTGGGTGACATGACAACTATGATGGGAATATGCTCAAGATAATTTTATCAATTAATATGTAAAATAGCTGTAATAAGTATAATTATTTGGTCTTTAGACATGTTTTCCTCAAAGGCAGAAGTGGAAAATAACTAAGTACATTTACTCAAGTACACTTTTGACGTATCTGTACTTTAAGACTTAATAAAAGTATATATAGTAGTTTAATTGCCTCCACTTTTACCAGCTGCATCATTAAAGTGACAAAAACAATGCATCAATAATTGTAATCAAATACTATGATAGACATCAGTATAAAATGTGACATTCTGCATTCTGAGTATTTTTACTTTTGGTACTTTAAGTATATTTTTGTGCTAATACATTTGTAATTTGACTTAGTGCTAGATTAAAAATTTTACTTTTTACTTGTAACAAGGTATTTTTACATTGCAATATTGCTACTTTTACTTAAGTAAACAATCTTAGTTCTTCTTTCAGCACTGCTCAAAGGATAATCAAATACTTTACCGACTCCTTTGGCACTATTCATTTTCACCTGTCTTTGATTTTGAGTTTTTCACTGTAGTACAGTTTTTTACGCAGATAACTGTGATTTTAAAATTAACCTTGACCCTCTTCTAGCTGGAGTCAGTATTTTCTTGCAGTACATTAGAGACTTGTTATGCTGCCAGGTATGAAGTATGATCAGTCTCAAATGTATGTGTAGATAAACTCCAGATATTTCTGGATACAAGCCGCATTGTGAAATCAGGGCCAGACTTTCCAGACCAGCCTCCACCCAGAACCCCCTCCCCCCTCCGTCCAGCTGGACTGACCAAACCTCCTCATTATTTCATCCCTGGGTGGGCCTTGGCTCAACCACAGAGTACATGTGTGTGTGTCTGAGGTCACCTCTGAACCTGTCAAGGTCAGCTGCCACAGCCAGGGGCTACTGTTGGCCTGGGACTCAGCCTGGGTGTTAATCCCAGGTTGGGTGTCACTGCGGTGGGTCACAGTCTGTAATTTAGTTCCCTGCTTTGTCTGGGGCCTCCAGGCCCTCAGGACCACCCAGCACACTGCAGCATCTACTGACCTCAGCATCTATGTGTGCGCGTGTCTGTGTGTGGGCGGGGGAGGTTTAGAACTGGGTGTGAGATTTTTATATATGCAGCTGTGTATTATGTGTTTTGAGAGTTTACTTGTGGAGGATTTTTGTGCATGTGTGTAGGGCTTGAACCAACACGTTTTTCTGGCAAGCAGTCAAAAGCCTGAAGGTATATAATTGAAGCTCCTTTTAAAATTTTGTCTCGTGGCTTTAAACTTGGAAAAATGCACTTACAGAATTTTATACTGTGTACTATTTGTCAGCCTCTTCCATTTATTCATTGGAGCTACGGTATACTGTATGATGCTTACAGTGAGTAAATTATTCAAGCCCTTAGACTTCATGTTTCTATGAATGTACCCTTCCCTCAAATATAAAGGTTTGAGATTTTGTGTGTGTAATTTTATGCTTTGTCAAAACTCAACCAGTAATACTATCTGGTGCTTGAAAACTTGAAGAGCTCCACTAGGATTTAGAATAAAGTTTGCTGGCTTTAAACAGATGTCAGCTGCACAGCATGAGTCTGACTGAGTCTAATTGAAACAGAACAGACTTTAATGATCACAGCTAATCACACCTATCATCCCTTCATTTTCTCGTGACTGACTTAGCAGATTACCAACTGTTTCTGATGCTAGTTCGTTACAGATTTGAGGCTGTGTGTGACTGGCCATGTCTTTGTGTGTGCTGTGGTTTCGTCTAGTGGTGTTTCTATGTTTTCCTGTGCCCATATTTCAGATTCTGACAGCTACAAATGAGACATATTTATCATTGACTGAGGTATGGGCATCCAGAGAGCGATGGAGAGAAGGCCAGTCTCTCAAACTGCCTATCAGCAGAGAATAAAGCTCTTTGTTCCTGACCGTGTGAACACGCGCGTCAAAGAAAAGCAGAAGGCCTCCCTCTCTCACCCTTGTCGTCCCAGAGAAAACACAAGGGCTCAGCCGCTGCCTCATAAATCACGCTGCATACGGCTGAAGTGCGGCCTGTTAAAGCATCTCTGACAGCTGTGATTGGGGAGGTGGCTAAAAAAGTAGACTTGGACTTTATTTTTCTTACCAAAGAAACAGCAGGCACTTTCTCACTTTTTCTATTTTTATGTTCAAGCCCTTTAGCTCACACTCATCTGGTCACCTTGAACTAAGTGAAAGGGTAGAATACGCATCAACTTCTGGGTGTCCCAGCATCCATCATTCCTGATCAAGGAGTATCGTGAATTTCATACCTATTCAGGATAGAGATTATCAGTGAATTTTGATGAGGTGTCTGTAATTTCTTCTTTCTTAACCTGCCTCTTTCATCTCCCAGAGTGGCCTGCATTAAGGCATGTTCTCTAATGGTTTCTTGTAATGAGTTATCCTGTGGTGTATTAATGTTTTTCTGAGAGGACTGTCAGTGTGGATTGATTGTGTCAGGACAGAATTAGAGCCAACTCTCTTCATTCCCAGCTTACATAAAATTAGTACCTAACTGAGTGGTTGCTTGGCAGGAGTTAGACCTTGGATGTGAGGGTTTTCTGCTTTTCTCTCTGGTTTTATGGTGTTGTGAAACTGTGGGGTTTGGACATGGTTTGGGCTACACACTTGAAGACATCGCCTCAGAATCTGAGAGCTTGTGATGCATGTTTTTCACTGTTTTCTGACATATTGAAAATCATTGGTTTTAGTCTTAGTTCTGATGTTTTCAGGCAGCACTAACAGCTGAGACAATTGTGTGTTTTATGTGCAAAATGTTGCGAAACAAAGTTCTGCTTCAATCACTTGCAGTCTCTCCATAATCTCCAGTATTCATATTATCTTTTTGCAGATACTGGAGCTGTTGTTTTTGCCACCCCACAGCTTAGTCCTTCCTTACACACTGCTCATTTGGAAACTGTTCCACTGTTTTAATGAAGTGTAACAGGAAAGGAAGGAAAGGAACAGGAAAGTTTTGTGGCAATACAAGTATATTTGTATGTACAGTATGTTACTGCTACTTTGCTGATTTATTTATATTTTTGTCCCTTGTGTGAGGATGTGATTGTGTATGCTCATTTTATTTTCAGATAAGTGACATTTTCTTGGTCAGCTGAAAGATGTAAAAGTAGAAATGTCATTTAGTGAGCAAGCATTAAATGTTCCACCTGGGTGAGCTGTCTTGTGCGACAGTTATATCAAAAACATGAAGTGATGTAAAAATGCAGTTGGCATTTTTAACTCTTAAAGATATTCATTCTGACCAGTAATACTTTTAGAATGACAGGGTTTGAATGTAGTTACTGTATAATACACTGAAGCACCTGGCAGTGGCAGTGAAGTTTATTAGGGATACACTTCAGTGACATGTGTGAGTTTATTATTAATGACTTTTTGCCAAACCGGAGCAGAATAAGGAGTAGCTACTGTGTGAAGAGGAGGAAAACACAGGATGGCAAAGCCAGAGGAGGTCGGATGGGCCTGTGGTGATCAGGCTGGTGCATTCCACAGCTTTCAGATGATAAATGATCAGAGGCTGGATTAGGTTTGGTTGCCAGATCCTGTCACTTAATCCCCCCGCTCCTCGTCTCCCTTAACACTGCAGAGCCTCTTTTTTTCGAACCCTTACCGTCTCCATCTTATTCTCTTTCTCTTTCCAGCTGCCTTTTTCAGGCCAGCCTCGTTTCTCTCACTGTTCCCTCGACTCCTGTCTCTGCCCCTCGCCTCCAGTCTTATCAGTCAAAGTGTAAACAGATAGCGTACATGGTATTGTGTGTGTGTGTGTGTGTGTGTGCTTCTTTTGACCACAGACAGTAGTGGTTACTGTCTGTCTGTCTGCATATCTGTCTATCAGACATTGGGAGAAGAGATGCTTATCACCCGACCACCCGATTGCTCTGTCTCCACCTTCTGTATCTGTTTACGTCCCAAAGCACCATCTACCTCTCTCTC
>NW_018128046.1:2135225-2140225 GCF_001952655.1 Monopterus albus
TGTGCTTGCTGACAAGAATCAAATTGAAAGGCCTGCTCCTGCTTTTGCTGCTTAGCTTTTAGTGCTGCTGTTAAACAAACACATAAACTATATATACTCTTTTTCCATTAATCTGAATGTGTTGTTAGGACATCATAATACAGCTCTAATGACCAAATTCATCCTCATCACATTTAAAATTTAGGGTCTGCTATTATCACATTGTTTTTGATTTTAATTTTTTAGATAATTATGGATTGGATTGTGTGGGCTACCACTTGAGTTTAGTTGTTTTTTTTATTCTTCTTTTAATATCTGAGTAAACTGGTGACATTAAACGTATGCCATGCAGTTCCAGTTTGCAGTGTACCCACGAATATACAGATCAGTGGACACTGAAGGAAACTCTTAAACTTGGTGATTTGCAGGAAGTTTTTTTTTTTTTTAATTACTTCTTACTGAATTAGGGTTCCCTGATGGACTAGTGGCTAGGATTCAGAGCTCTTGTCACTGTGCCCTGGTTTCAGTTCAGGGTTGCATCAGGAAGGGTATCCGGCATAAAACACTTGCCAGACTTCATCCACCGGGAACAGCTGAGAGTGAATTTATTTTATAATTTTACTGAATTAATGGATGTTTGTTCATATTATAAACATATTGGTGATTTCCAGAGAATGTTGCAGTTCTTTTCTTGTGACGCCCAGCCTTTCATCTGGCACAGAGTTCAGAATTCCCCTGACATCATTACTTGACCTTTACAAACTGCAAATCACACATTTTTCTGGAAATAATCATGGGCCTCAGATGATGAATCCCTGTGGTCCTGGCAATCCACTGACCTTTTTCTCCAGTGCCACCAACTGGCCAGTTTCCACATGTGTACAGCTGTTATAGTAATTTTGGACACACTGCACCACCCTCAGTCCAGGCAATCAACATTTCGCTCAATACTTCATCATAATCTTAGAAACCTTAAAGATATTAAGATATAAAGGCGTTTTATAGTAAGTAACAATAATGAAGTCAAAGAACTGCGAGCTGGCTAACAGCCAGTAGCTGAAATCAGTATTCCCTGTTCTCTGAACTACAGAAGATTAAAGAGACAAAAGCAACATGAAAAGGCAGACATGCTGTATGTTTATGGTGATGAACTGAGCACGTTGGCTGTTTGTAGGCATGGGGTGTGAGCTGGTATCTGATCATTTGTAATGTTTAGATGAACTCCCTGAAACCCTTCCCACAGCCCTGCTTGGTATGTGTGTGTGTGTGTGTGTGTGTGTGTGTACAGGCTGCACAGGAGCAGAGACACATGCCTTACCGCTCGAGCTTTTTTGCACGTGTGTATGTGTGTGTGTTACTAAGTGAAATCTGTTACTATTACTCAGGACATGTGTTCCTGTGATAGTGAAAGCACATGTATTATTGTGTTTGTGTGTGTGAGACTTCCAGAGTGTGTGTTTGTGCTTGTATATGTAACTGTAGGTGTGCCTGTGTGTGTCTATTAGTCAGGAAACGGGCTCTGTGATTCTAGCCCTCGTGAAACTGAGACTAATTGCCACTTTAATTAAGACATGGAAACACAGAGGCTGAACACACGTGCAGCCGTCTCTAACACATTCATGTAACCCTAACGTGAACCTTTCGACTGTTTTCTTTACCTTCCCTTCTCAGGTTCTGTCACAGTGCAAACCTCTCTCACTCGATTTCCTCTCTCTTTCTCACTTTTCATGTCCTTGTACCTCACTCTCACCCTCTTATCTCACCCAGTTCCTCATAATCTGTTTTCCTTTATTTTCTCTTCATTTGATCCTACTCTCATTATTTCTCTCTCATTCTGTCTCTCTCCTCCTGTGCTGTCATCCTCCAGGGAACGAGGGATGGCTCCTGCCACGTTGCTTTTTGCCAGACAGATTGCTGTCATTTTCCACTGACACAGATAGGACATCACTGTGTGTGTGTGTGTGTGTGACCATATGTGTATTTGTGTTTGCATCTGTATATCTGTAGAGAGTGCATGTGTGGCTTGGAGTTCATCCATGCTGCTTGCTGTGGCTAACTGAGCAGGAAACATCTAATCTGTCGGCTCTGTGGAGCATCCACACACACACACACACACACACACAAAATACACAGACAAACACTCTGCAGTGCATCTCTCATCTGTCATTTTACTCCAGGATAAAACTCTGACAGCAAATCATCTCAGTTCAGTCTATCGCTTGTTGACTTTCACTCTAGTTTGACAGAATTCATTTATGCTTTTGGCTCCACGTTTCCACTTTCACTGGCCTCTCCTGCTGCTTTCAGCCCAGTCGTTAGAAAACACACAGTGCTTTTCCCTCTGCTGTCGTCACAGCTCACTGTAGCTGTTACAAAATCAGAAAATTAACACCGAAATAAACCATAGTTGTAGTTCAAGTCAGTGTTGACCTAATATTAACCATGTGCTTTAGTCGCATTGCGCAGATATTGTTGGGAAAACAATGAAAATGTTGACAGATATGTTACATCCATTCAGGCTTCCTCATGATAAAAAAAAGAAACATAATCCAAGTGGCATTCTGATAAAATCTATCTATCTATATATTCTGTTGCGGATTTGTAGTAAATAGAGGTCACTTTAGGAGACGGGTTTGAGTTCTGAGATTTTTGTCTCTAAAACTCAGTTTAGCTAATTCACTTCAGTATGGCAGCTGCAAACATGACCAGTAAGTCAGGACGCCATGACTCCAAGGTCCTGAAATCAAAGCTCAAACCTAATGTGACCCAGCTCCGCCGGGGTAGTATTTGCGCTACTACCACATGAACAGTTTAATTTATTGCAACTTGGATGCACCTTTGAAATGTTTTGCAAAACTTTGAGCCATACGAAAGACAAATGTAAGCACTCAACAACAAAATATTCCATTTCTGTGTACTACTTGTGTTCTGTGATTTGATGATGATTCGTCTTCATCCTGTTCTGCTTTCTGATTGGTTTTTCTACAAATTGCTTGTTGTAGCAACCAAACCTCATGCAGTCCATCAACTAAAATTACTACATTTAAATCACAGCCACATAGTTTGTATATATGTGTGTGTACTCTCAATCATGCGTTCCCATAGACAAGGTTTGCCCATGGTCATATGTGCATAGCTCAGTGCATTTGTGTGTGAATATACAAACATGACTTATTGTGTGTGTCTGTGTGTGGTTTGTAACTTCAGAAATCATCTAGAATGTTGGCTCTTGCTCTCTGAGTTTGCAGTAGAGTGCAGGACAGATGCATGTATGGATAGAAAGATAGAAAAGGAGGATATTTGAATCACTTTTGGAGTTTTTTCATACCACAGATTTGCAAGAATAATTTTGAACTGACAATCAAAGGAGATTTTGTAGGACTATTAAAGGATCATACCATCATCATACCATCTAAAAACACTGTCACATCTTGTTGCTGAGATATAAACCACATTTAAGTGTGTAAAATACAGAAGAATGTTCTTTTATGTGTGTTGAATAAAGTCCAGATTTTCCTCCAGACACACCAGGAGGCCGCAACCTCATCATCTTGTGTTGCAGGTTGTTTAAGGTCAGCAGCAGTTCAGCTGCTGACCGCTTGTCAGATACTGTGTGTGTGTGTGTGTGTGTGTGTGTGTGTCCAGGTTCATGTCTTATTGTGAAGGTGTGTGTCTGTGTTTTCATGCCTTCTTAAGTGTGTTTGTGCCTGTTTCTGTCTGTGTGCTCTTTTGTGTCGCTTCATATCTATGTGAAATCTCTGTGTTTGTGTCTTTATGTATGTGTGTCATCCCACATGCACATATTCTTATATAATCTCTGTGTTTGTGTCTTTATGTATGACACACATACACTGTGTGTGTGTGTGTGTGTGTGTGTGTGTCCAAGCTAAATGTATCTTTGTGTTCTCTCAGCTGGCATCAATCAGAGTGTGTTTGGAGGCGAGCTGCTGCCAACAATGGAGCCCTTCACTGGACCTGGAGCTTTTATCAATATACACACACACATGCAGGTTTTCAGTGAGCCTGAGGGGAGGGTGGCTGGGGATTGTGAGTATGTCTTGAGGGGGATGAAGTTCCTGTGTGTGTGTTACATGTTCATGCTTTGTGCATGCATCAAAAATTCATGAACTGTGTAGAGTTTGGATTTTTTTGTGCCTGTTTCAGGGTGTTTTTGTGTCTGAGCGAGGATTGGTTTTACATCTTGGGAATAGGGTTGGGCATCGTATAAAACATTTATTAATCCTTTTTAAATCCTCTTTTTAAAACATGCTATACTACTCAATGTGTCCACAGTAACTAGAGCTCTGCCTATGTAAGAAATACTCTAAAGCCAGAAAGGTTTCCCGATTTTGATCAAAAGTATTTAACTAATGTGAGTTTTCAGTCCCAAATTTCAATGCTATGGCCACATTTTGCTCAGTGCCCTAAAAGTAAATGAGGGTTGGTACTTCTTTAAAAGTCTGTTTGAGGATTAAGGACTGTTTTATATGCTTAAGATGAGGTTAATGTTATAGTAGAAGTTAAACATGGATGGTTAATGTTGAACTACGGTCCTACTAGTGTATTAACTACATGAGGGATCTCACAGGTATGGAAGTTGAGTCAACAATGCCTGGATTTGTAAAGGTGTGTGCGTGTGTGTTTTTGAGTGACATAGCACAGCTAAGACAGAGCTGGGGACTCTTTAGGGTTACCACAGAGACAAGGGGAAGTGAATTTGGGTTTTAACTCTGCTTTGATATTTGCGTGCAAGTCATCGAGGAGGCACTCGTTCTCATGTACCTATATGTTTGTAGTTTAATGTCACACAAATCAAAAGGGCTTACTTTGGCAATTGCTGCTTAACCCATACACGCACACACGTCACTTTAGAGTTTTCCATCTCCGTTTCTGCAGTATCAAATGTCGAGCACTGAATCCATTTGTCAGACAAACTGCTGGCATACGTTGGCACTCAGGCCTACAGATCACTTATTTATCTGAACACATGCTCGTCCATTAGTCCCAGATCTGCTTTCACC
>NW_018128046.1:2145225-2149653 GCF_001952655.1 Monopterus albus
GAAAAACTCCTACCAGAAAAATATTATTCAATCCATTTAAGAACAACACCATGAAGTCATCAGTGTGATATCTAACGGAACGTATCATTGAGTAGCAGCCAAGCTGAACACCACCTCCTCCTCCTCCTGCTTTTCTCTTTTCCTCCCACTTCTGCTCTTCTCTCACTCCTTGTGTTTCTTTTCCTTTTTCTAACTGCTACTGCTTTGTCCTACTTCTCACTTCGCCTTCTCCTCCTCTCTCATCTCTCATACTCTTCCTACTCATCCTCCCCGCTCATAAATATTCCTCATGTCTCACTTTTTCATTTCTTTTTCATCTTTAGTCTTCCAGCAACTCCTCACCATCATTCTTCTTTGGTTTCTCTCTCCCTCTTATGTCCTTCCTGACACTCTTACTTTGTCCTTTTCTTCCTCACCTCATCTTCTCCTCCTGCTCCTGTTTTCTGTCTGATGCTCCTCCTTCTCTACATCCCTCTCATTCATTCCTCTTTTTGTCTCAACTTTACTAACCCTGTGTATTTATCTCTCTCCCTCTCCCTCTATGCTTTCATGTTCCCAACTTCCTTTTTTCTCTTCCTCACTTCCACTTTCCTCCTCGTCCTCTTTTTCTTCTCTCCCTAGCTTCCTAGTGTTTACCAGTAGTGCCTCCTTCTCTTCCTCCCCTTTTTTCTCTCTCTCTTCATCTTTCCTCCTTTTCCATGTGTCAGTCAGCTTTTGAATAGAGTTGCTGACGCTGTCCGTCTGCCTGCTATTCTTGCATGACCCTCATTTTTCCAACCTTATAATGATGATGACACCACCATGTTTACTTCACCAGAATCCATCATCCAGCTGTAAAACCTGCCTCGTACCGGCTTCCTGCACTCTTAACCAGAAAATGCTTTATAGTACCTGAAAATGTTTCTTTAGGCTTGTACCACCACAGAACTATTAAAGTGCTGTAAGGAGAAGCACAAAGTCAGATGGTTTTCTCAGCTTTATGGTGACAAAGAACCATTGAAGAGGAGATGACATGTTTCCAATCAGCAAGCTTGAAGTTTTTTCACAGCCACATAGGGTCATTACTGTATTTCACCAGGTGTTGTTTTTGTATGAAATATATCAGATGGATTTATGACTCACTGTCGTTCTATGTGACTGGTACCCCAGCCAAATAACCTGATCAAAGCCTTCTCTCGGTCCAGCCCAGGATCCAAAGGAATAATGCCCATATTGGTCAATTTCACACCTGAGGCATCGTTCAGACCCACCCACAACGCGCTCTACATCTGCAATGCTCAGTGTGGCGAGTTGCTGCAGCAAATCAAATGTATACACTGAAGCAAACATTTCTGGAGAATTACTGTTTAATGTGAACGCTATGTTTCAGCTCTTTACTTCTTGATCTTGTGACAACTTTCCAGAGTTGTTAAATCCTGCCGGAGTTTAACCTTTGTGCAGTCTTCTGGCATCTGTTAAGCCTTTAAACGCATTAATCTGTTACTCCAACTAGACTTCTTGGATCATATATCATGTCTCAGTGGTACCTGAAGCAACACGACCCCACCGGTGATGTCCCTTGTGTTGTTTTAATGCAAGGCTGATTTTGGCCTCACTCTCTGTGTATTTCTGATGTCCAGCCACAGTATAATCATAGTTTTAGTCACCAAATTCACAGTTGTTCTCTAGCCTTAACTGTACCATAGTTGTCATGCACAAATTTTGTGGAAAGCAAAATTTTAAAAAATGTTGGCACTGAATGCGATCTGGGGTTTTGCAGAATTTTCTAATAATGAATTTGACTGACAGCAGACTTGCTTTACCAGATGTCTTCAGTCCCTCTGTCCATCTTCTACCTCCAAGTGCCATAATCCCTCCAAATTTAGGTAATTTTGGTTGTAATGTAACACTACAACACATACATTATTAATAATATAATGAAAGAATTTTGACTCCATAATACAGCACCACATTGAGCATCAACCACTTAAAACAGTGACACATTCTTTTGCAAACTCACTGAAGGTCTTATTTTAAACAGACCTAACAACTTAAATATGTAAGAAAATACATACTGGCCCATTTGCTTTTATCCAGACAGGTGGTAACTTAATCTGATTGCAGGCCTTGTGAGTTCTGGCTATTGCATGTGTCATATTTAGAGTTAAAGTCATTCCACTGCACTAAAAATCCCCCTACATGCTTTCTTTTCAAATCAGTTTTTGTTATCCCATATTAGGCTTTGTGATTGTCAGTGCGTAAGCATTTAAAGTAAGTGGTCATACTTAAAGCTGATTACAACTTGTACAGTGTAAGTGATGCATGTAGAACTGTACTAAATCCAACCTTTCAGATATTATCTTTTTTTTTTTTTTAGGAAAAGGGAATTCATTGATTTGGTCAAGGGAAGTGATTGTGCGAATAATTTTTTCCTTTGAGACTAACTCTATGGCATTGTTCTCGTGGAGCCGAAACTCATAAATGGCTTTCCCAGTCATGATGAGGATATCAGGACTGAGGGATTGCTGTCTGAACCTCTTTGGGAGTCCTCCAAGGTCGTGTGCTGAGTCCGGGAACACTCTCTCCACAGCCATCCAGTAATGTTGCAGTCATACCTGGGATTTCCCCTTTGTCAGTCCTCATATTCTTGATGCAGTCTGTGAACTGTTTAAGGGCAAGAAACTTACAAGGCTTGATAAAACAAAAATATATTTCAACCAGCTATGTATGTCTTTATCAAAGTGTCAACTGTGAAACAACGAAGTTACGAGACTGTCCTCCTGTTACAAGTACTATGTCATTTTTGCCAGATAGTTATTTTGTGTTAACATGTAACAGTACAGTGACATAATTATCTAAGAATATACTACAATCCTTCTCTTGTCTCTTCAATACAGGAAACAGACTTTTCTCCTATTTCTGCATTAGTAGGAACTTTTAATTTATCGCTCTGACCTCTGTTCAAACCTGCTCCACTCCACCTTTCTTTACATCCTTTCTTCTCATTCTGGAAGATTAATGTCTGTAGTTTAGGTCTACAGACATTTAATTTTCTTGCAGCATGTGGAATGTATGTGTCAGTATGTGCACATGCACGAGTGCCCCACAGTTTCCACAGAAACCTGCAGTTATGCCATTCCCAGTATTTGATAACTTAGTGAGGTATTGTGGTAGGAATAGGTCACTCTGCTGTCTTTTCTTTCCTCTGTTCCTGTTTGTTCATCCTTTGTCTTGCCAGTTGTCTTTTTTTTCTCTAATATCTACCTTTCTTTCTGTCATCTCATCTCTGTGACCTCTTACTGTCTCTCCCCATCTCTCTCTCTGTCATCATCATTATAAGGTTGATTACCTGTCATTATGGCTCATTAGGGGCCTATCAGCATGGCGGCAGGCAGGGGGAGGAGGGGGCTAGGGGAAATGGGAGGGTACTTGTCAACACACCCCCACCCTTCACCCCCTCCTTTATGCACACTATCTCCCCCATTTACTGGGCTGGGTCTCAATTCAGGAGTCTGTGGGATAAGATGGGTAGATGGAGGTGTAGCTGTAGGTGTGTGTGTGTTCACCTGGTATTACTGACATTATGGGGACCAAAACCTGTTTAGACACTTGTGCTGTGAGGACTCGGCCTTCCTTGTGTTACCCCCACCATGTAAATCATTGAAATTTAGGGCGAGAACTTGGTTTAAGGTTGTGGTAAGGTTAGGTTTAGGCAGGTAGTAGTTATGGTTAATGTTAGTATAAGTCACTGGCAGAGTGTTGGGGGTGCAAGCATTGGAATACGAAGTTTCAAAACTGAAGAAACTGGATTATTTTTTGGTTCTGCATCGTTGTCAAACAAAAGAGCACACCCTGGCTAGCAGCACAGCAGTCCCTCCTTCATTACCATAAAGTCATAGATTGGACTTTTCCACATTTGAACATTATAAAGCCAATAGATTTGACCAAGACATACAGTATCATGGAGAACTTTGCATAGAGCAGTGTGAGCAGAATGTCATCCAAATAAATGACTACAGTCATTGTTTTCTAGCTGCAGATGAGTTGCAAGTTAAAGTGATGTAGCAGCACTGTTTTGTGGGTGTTTACATTTGGTGGTCAACACTGCACTGCTGAGGTGAAATATAATTGTTGGTGCACTTGCAGTGATATTTGTTTTGCTAATATAGCTACATGTAATGTAACAGGACCGTGCTTCACTCTGCCCTATTCAGGAATATGTGGCAAAGATATGCACATGTGCCTCCCCGCCCAGGTCCAGAGCCTCTCCTGACTCCTCCTTTTCATCCTCATCCACTTTGCCTCTCCCTCCTTCCATTTCTCTCTCCTCCTACGTTTTTCTTCTTTAGTCTCCTTTTAAACTCTCTCTTTATCCTTCCTTCTCTTCTAATCCATTTCCTTCTACTTCTTCTTCCCTTTTGCCTTTCACTGTTTTTCTTCCCTCTCCTC
>NW_018128046.1:2149728-2161290 GCF_001952655.1 Monopterus albus
TTGTTTCCTGCTGCTCTCCTCCTGCCCCTTGTCCTCCTTCTTCTTTTTCTTTTCTGCTCTTTGTTTCCTCCTGTCTCTGTCTTTTCCTGCTCCCTAATTAGTGTTTTCACAATTCATATAGAACTGTATCTTAATACAACTGATATGCAAATTATTTTAAGGGAAAAAAACAGATACAAAAAAAATACAGTTTTTAAACATATATAGCCCATCCCTTTAACACATTTTCTCAACAACTCGATCTCAACATTGTCACTGTTCAGTATTTATGTTCTCTCTCCTCCTTCTCCTGTTGCCTCCTCAGGGCTGGGAGGAGAGCTGCGATGCCGCTGTCTCCCACCTCCTGCGGAGCTGCTTGTCGCGGAGCCCCAAGGACCAGGCCACATCTCTGGCCCAGGCAGGAGGCCCTGTGCTCGGCCTCCCACGTGACACCACCCGCCTTAAAAAGCACATCACCCTGCTTTGTGATCGCATCGGCAAGGGGGGCCGCCTCACCCTGGCCTCCGAGGCCAACGTCCAGGTCCCCGTCCAGGTCCAGAGCCTAGCTGCACCAGGCAAGTGGGAGAGGGGGGACAGAGAGACGGAACGGTGGCTAAAGCTGGGAATTTGTGAATGATAATATTTGGAAAACCTATTTGGACTCAAAATTGCTGGATAGTATTTGCAGTGTTAAAGCAATGTTAACTTCAGTTTAGAGTTAAATCTTCACTCTACGCTGAGAGTATGCCTTAGTATTTTATCATTGTTTACAATGTAGTTTATCTTTTTTTGCCATCTTGATGTTGTACAGGTGAAACATAAAAACCTCATCTCCCTCCTTCTGTAATTTATTTCCCTCATCTAACCATCCTTCCTGATGCATGCATTAAACTATTTTATTTTTTGTCTAATTATGCCCTATAGCTGAGTAATAGTATTTGAATCTATTTTTTTTTTTTACATATTATATTAATGCATGTTAACTGGACTGGGTTCCAGCAAGGTTTCATAACAGACCATAAAAACAATGGCACTCACATGACAACTTATTGTCAGAAGGGAATGCAAAAGTAATCCACAACTGATTCTAACCTGCATATTGTCAAATATGTAATAGAATAAGGACAAGTGCCTTATTCTTATTAACTTAAAGATCTTCACATTCTGTCTGACAACATCATAAACTTAGTCAAGACATCTGTCAATTTGGACTGAGCAGTGGATAATTCCTGGATGTCTGCATCTGCTCATTCATTCATTCATTCATGGCAGGTGTATTTGTTTGGCTGATGCACATGCGAAGGAACATTATGGGGAAAGTCTGGAGTGCAATTTTATGCTTCAAGTCTGTGTTTCAGGTGTCTAACGACACTGTGTGAGTAATGCTGGACGCACATACTCACACTACAGTGCTGCAGTAAACAGCTGTTTGCTAGCCATCTCAGGTGTTGCTTTTAGACCCAGTGTAAACATACACACTTGTTTACATTTTCATCAACACCGGTGGCAGCCATTTCCCTCAGGGACCACAGACATGCACACATATGCACACACTGGGATACCACACAACAAGCCCCACTTCATTGGTACAGAGTGTGTGTCTGTGTGGTAATGTGTTACTCTGTACTTCCTGGAAATTAAAACCTTTGCAGTTCTAAACACATACTGAGCCTGATGTTATCGCTTTCATTGTTAGGGTGATGTCACTTTTTATCCAAAAGTAGAGACGGAGAAAAAAACTGGACAAGGAGGTTTGCTTGATGCAAGGGCAGATGGGTGTGTACGTGTAGAGCAATTTATCACTGGAAGGAAAAGAAAACCGGTTCTGTAACATTTAATCAATGAGGTCTAATTCAGATAAGATTAATATTACAGGGAGGAATGGGTAATCAAATACCTCTCCTCCGCCCTCAAAATAAAAGTCATCATTTGAAATGGAATTTTAGCAAATTACAGAAGCTGGTTGTGTAAAAGACAATGATGAAGTCATGTCGGCGGTTCAGTACCCGGCGTTTCATGTTCATGTGACGAAGTGTGATGAGCAAGAAACAGAAGCTGCTCACGCAGGGCCGTGCCTCACCATGAGTGTGTGTGTGTGTGTGTGTGAATAGGTGGAGGAGAGGCAAAGTGTAAAGCACTTCTTCATTTAAGGTAGAAAATGTGCTATTTAAGTGCAGTCCCTTTACCATTTCTAAATTTTGATTAGGCTCCTTTTACAATAAGAAATGGACTGATATCTGTAAAATGTTAAATCCATGTACTATAGTACAGTGTAGTTCACTACACATAAAATCAGTTTGTTTATACTGAGGCAACCAGCAAAGACTTTTAAGACACTTTTAATGGCCTATTTTGTGGATTTGTGGGCTCTTGCTGTCACAAAAATCAACTTTACTTTTTCCTTCATTGTAGGAGTTGATATTAACAAGGAATCCCTCGGTTTTTACATAGGGCCGACCTGCTAAAACTCATAAACAGTAAACACAGGTGAATGTGTAAAAACCCTTTAAAAATGCAAAGTGTCCTTGGACTGGGGAAGCAAGAAACACTGGTTAAGGTACTGTAGATGAATAACAGAAGAAAGTGAGAGTCGCAGCCCTTACTCGAGCATCAGGCATGTTTCACTCTTGGTTTTTGTACCTTTGATCTGATAAACTCTCTTTAGACATCAGACCAGCTGTGTTTGTCCAGTTAACAACAGCAGAAGAAACACACACAAAGAACGTTAATAAGATGTCAGGTTTACTGAGGTGTAAGGCAAACTTTCCTATACATTGAGTCAGTGGATTATTACCATACATTACCACAAATCAGTAAATTTATATAATATTGTCAACATTAATATATTGCTACAAGTGTTACATGTGAGCTTTCTCTCTGACAGTATGTACATCTTGCCCTCCATCACATGACCCTCTGTCTCACCCTGACGACATCATCCAGACCAACTGGCTTCACTGCACCCTGTACACACACATGCACACCTGGTGAAATCAGGAGTGTTTATCACATGGTTCATTAGGCAGCATACTGTCAGCATTGAGCTCAATCAGGGAGGTGTGTTACTGGAGTCTTCTCCCTCTCACACACACACAAACACACAACACTTGTGGCAATACCCAGTCATCTCACGTGTGGCTTCAGTTTTTGTCCTTTTGTGTTTTTTTTTATTTTGGGTTTTTGTCTCTGTATAAACCTGCAGTTAATCCTGTGTAATCATCGGTTTTGTCTTTGATCAGATTCTCATTTGCTGTTTCCTTTTATTCAGTTGTTTCCGTCTGTAGTTGTTTCTTCTTTCCTCACTTTTTCACTGTTGTGACATATGACCTCAGCTTCTCTTCTCTTCTCTTCTCTTCTCTTCACCTCTCCTCTCCTCTCCTCTCCTTTCCTCTCCTCTCTTCCCTCTCCCAATGAAGTCAAAAGAGTTTGCTTATGTTCACAGTCCAGTTGAAAGCAGGCAGACACACAAGCTGTACATATGCGCACACACACACACCCTCCTATCCACACACGCCTATAGTGTGTGTGTGTTTTGCAGTTATTTTCACAGTGTTCCACTGGTAGCTTTGGTTTTGGCCTGCATCTAATTTTAAACTTAAAGAGAGAGGAGAAGATGGGCTGTGTTTGTGTGCATGAGCATGCACACATGTACAGTATGTATATGCAGTATGAGTATGTTCAGAGGACACAGAGTAAAGGAAAATATATGTAGCATGTTTAAGTGTAGGTCCAGCTGTCTTTGTTCTGTCTTTGTGGTGCTGAAATTGAAGAGTCCTCCTCCAGAATGCTATATATATATACGCACACACAGAGCAGTGGTCTGTTTTGGATATAATCAATCATTACTCATTACATGAGTTCATCTTTCAGTACATCTGAACTGTTATAGGGTCGTCGACTTCTAGCCTGTTCTTTACAAACTAAAATTTAATTTGGGGCTGGGAGTAATTGTTATTACAGCTTTTGTACTTTTTAATCACTTTACTGAAATGGCAAAGATCCCTTGTTTCCAGTGTTTATCATATACACAACTTATACATGTAATAATAGTGTGAGTGTGCCTTTGTTAGCCAGATCAGGTGTCTGATACACACACAGCTGTTTGTGAAACCCACTTCCTAGTTTCTGGTGTGTGTTTTCAGTGTGTGTGTGTGTGTGTGTGTGTGTGCTAATTTGTGGTGTAACATACTGCGTGTGTATGTGCAGAGATGTGTACATTGAGGGGGATTGAAATAGCACAAATCCCACAGCCAAATTACTGGTAACCACAGCAGCGCAGCGCAGTGTCACCCCCATCTTCAAACCACAGCCCAGAATAAAGCAGGAATTTGCTAGTGTCGCCACACTGCAAGCCAACACAACGCTGTCTGTTGGAAGCAGCTTCGCTCCTCAGCCAAGATGTCCAGAGCTGTTCCAAAACTGGCCCCAAGTGGCCCCAAACTGCTCCACACTGGCCCACACAGTCCCGCAGTGCTCCAAACTGTCACAAAATGTCTTGAGCTTTCTTCAAGCTGTACTCAGATTGCCACTGACTGACCCAAACCATCCCCATCTACTTACAAACAGACCCACAAATGTCCAAAAAGGCTCAAACTGCTGCACAGTTTCCATGTGTCCCAGACTACCCCCAGCTAATCTGAAATACATAGAACCTGTGCCAAGCTGTCCAAACAGACTCTACAGTGCCCCACATTGTCTACCTGAAAAACATCAGTTTGAACTTTCCTAAAACCAAACCAAACCATATCTAAACCACCTCCACATATCTGCAAAAGGCCTCTAATCCTCCCAAACTGCCCCTTTAATTTTATCCACCTACTCCCAACTGCACCAGTACCACTTAAACTAACTTAATCTTGGAATGTCTATTACTGCACAAAGCTCTCTCCAGCTCCCAAACAGTGCTGTTATATGTATCTGTCCCTGTCATGGCAGCATTCACAGCAGTTTGAGCCAGTATTCTTCACCACGCTGGACATCCAACACACTTTAGGGCCCAAGAAAATATTTAAAGTGATTGCAGGGCCACAGTAGCACTGGTGTCAGTAGTAACTGTACTGGCATTAGTTGCAGTAACAACAGAAGTAATCCTGCACCTTCAGATGTTTTTGGACCCAGGAGTTGTAGAGAGATTCATCTGTAATAATAAAAACTAGAGGCTTCTTTGGGCACTGACTGTGCCTCTGAATGTTATGGCTTAATACGTCTTGGTTGGACTGGGGACAGTTTGGACACTCTGGGACTATTCAGGTACATTTTGAACAGTTTGGGGAGAATTTAGATATATGGTTGAAAATTTCAAAATTTTGTATTTGTCTTTTCATGTACTCATGCTTTTGCCAGTACCACTGCTACAACAACAACTGCTTCTAGTTCTACTTTAAATATATCAGCTCCTTTGACTAGTGTTGCCATCATTACTGTTACTACAACTGTTACTCATAATGAAAGTGTCATCTTCCATTCTGCTGCTTTTCTTGGGTGTTGAGTAGGATGTGGTGCAGATTATTGAGTTTAAACTTGGGGTTGTCTAAAACTGATAACCCAGCCAGTGAGACAAATATAGACCTGACCACAACCAAGAGAAACACAGAAACACACCACAGCTCTGACCAAGCAGTACTACACCTACTATTTACGGAGAGAGAGGGAGAGGGAGGAATGTGTGAGAGGGGAGCTCCAAGAGGCAGTCTGTGTGTGTGTGTGTGTGTGTGTGTGTGTGTAGATTACCCTAAACCCTCTCTAATATTTATCCTGGCCTTTTCTAAAGCCAATCTTGTTCTCTTTGGTGAGAGCACAGCCTGTGGCTTCACACTCACACACACACTCACAGTTGTTTGAAATGGGATATGCCTGACTCCTAATTGGGCAGGTGTTTTTCTAAGGCAAGTAGTTTTTTAAACAGTGACTTTCAATTTCATGGGGAATGTGTGGGTCTGTGTGTATGTGTGTTTTAACCTCAGTCTTACATCAACATCAGGTGAGGAAATAGCCCACCTCAGGAGCAACTTACTCTGAAAAAATTCTCATCATACAGACGCAGTGGGACAGATGGAGACACGCACATTCTCAGACACCTTAAGGTAGACATGGTGGCAGACGCACACTTGTACATGCACGAACACACGCACAGTACAAAGGCACAATGTGTAGAGTGCATGTTAAATGACAGCACCATGAAACTGGGCACAAACCTCGAGGAGTAGAGGAAATGGGGAGAGATGGAGGGATGAAAGGAGGAAAGCATGGGAAACAAGGACAGAAGAAAAAGAGGAGACAGAGGGGAGGAGAGGAATGAGGAAGGGGGGATGAGGAGGAGACAGAGAGGTGGGACGGAGAAGACACAAGGCATCCAATTCATGGGCCTCGGGACTTCCCTAAATCCAGACTGATCCATGGGATTCAAGCAGGGATTTTGGCACAGAATGACACACATGCACGTTTAGACGCACGCACTCACACACAGCATGTTCAACACTATTATTTCATGCTGCGTTTGTGCTAGAATAAACGGACAAACATGTGACATAGATGTACCCCAGCAGACAGTGGTAACAGATGCACTCACAGTTCTGTTTACATTAGGTGTCTGCAGAGGTGCACATGTTCACTTGTGTCTTTTTTTTTTGGTGCACACTGTCCAGGCAATCCCAAATTCTGACAAGAAAGATCCTTGCAGCTACACAGATACAGAAAGTATAAATTGGACTGATCAATATATGTGCTATAACTTTTAAGGAATTTAAAACACTGAACACTGAAAACATTTTGGTTCAAATCTCAGAGCAAAAGAAAACATTGGAGGGAAATTGGATGAAAGCTGTTTACCTGCCGATGAGCAAGGCATTAAAAGTCTTTAACGAAGCTGTTTACTGACCGGTGGTAGGAGCTGACGTCATGAGTGTAAACTGTATACAGTATGTGAAGCATGTGTTAAAAAGAGAAACTAAGTGGCTGATCTGTTCCCTCTTCCTGTCACTCAGGGGGAGTGGAGCCCATTGCGGAGGTGGCTGCTGATGAGGAGGAGCTGGAGCTTCTGCAGGAGGCGACCAAGTTCATCAAGAAGAAACAGCCCCATAAGAAAGTCAAGAAAGGTAGGAGCTCCTCACTGTTCCACTCATCAGCTGTGTGCCTTACTGTTGTATGTTCTCCTTCGCTTCTTTGTGTCTTTATTTGGAGATGAATGAGTCGTCAGTGGCTCTGTTTCACCTTGTCACATTTCCAGCTGACCCGTGCCAAAGTACATCACCCAAGCAGTACAACCATAGCCCCGCTTCCAGCTTGACAGTAAATCCTGACCAGAACCCAGGCACTGATACCTGCCCACAGCCTGCACACTGTTGTAATCTACCTATATTTTCCCTCTTGAACATCATGCTCTGTCTCATTTGTTATTTGTACATGCCACTTTGACTGCTCTTGGCTCATGGTCTGCAGAATCAGCATGGTTTGGATTCTAGTCTGTGCCAAAAGATAAAATTAAACTGTAAATTTGGCTTCACAGATGCAGCATAGATGTGTGTGCACCTTTTGCTGTGTGCAAAAGTGTCTCCACATGACTCAGTCACTAAAATCAGATAAATGAGTTTACAATCACCAGCCACTTTATTAGGTACACTTGTATGCAATTACAGTATATGTGTATTAATGAGGTCATAGTCAACGATGGTGTTGGACTGCACTACATTATATTCAGAGGTGTCTCTATATTTTTGTCCTCCACAGCTACATATGTGAGAGGGTCAGAATATTAGGAACAGATAACAAACAGGAAGCCAATGAAGGGAAACCAGAATAGGGGTTATGTGCTCACGTTTATATGTATTTGTCAAAAGAAGAGAAGCTGCGTTTTGGACCAACTGAAGATGGGACAGGGCTGCTTGAGAGATCCCAACATATAGAGTATTACAGTAGCCAGTCCTTGAGCTGATAAATGCACGAATTGCCTTTTTAGAGTTGTTGAATGATAGAAAGTGTAAAATCTAATAATCTCAGCTGAAAGAAGCTCACTTTGACTCCTGAACTGACCTGTGTGTCCATCTTAAGGGCACTATCAAATAAAACCCCTATGTTTTTTTTTTTTACCTGAGGTTTCAAAAAGGCAGCCATAGGGCCAAGGTCACTGTTTCCAAAACCGCCGGGATTTTGTTTCCAAACAGCACACACTTCGTTTTACTCTCATTAAAGTGTAGGAAGCTTAGTGATAGCCATGTTTTTACAGTATGTCACTCAGGTAATTGGATAAAGTGTGCGTGGCGTTGTGAGAGGGGAGCTGCAAGTGTGTGCGGCATTGCTGGCTTACTGTTGCCAGGTCTACATTCTCTGTTTAGGTAGTTGGACCAAGTCCTCATCCTCCACTTGGTGTCTGCTGTCTCTCACTCTCACTCTCTCTTTAAGTTTGCATATATCTGGCTCAGCTTGAGGTTTTTACTCCTTTTCATCTGTCTGGTGGAGACAGAGCAGGTTGGCTCAGGATGTATTAAGTTTGGTTAGCAGAATTTTCTGGCTCTATTTTCCAAATCAACCTAATCAAGTAGGTGGACATCTCAATATCTTTCTTTATTTTTTCTTCCTTCCTTTCTTCCATCCTGTCTCATTATGTTTATGTTTTCCCTTTTACTTACTAACCTGATTAATTTCATCTGAGATACTATAAACAAATAACTCTAAACACACACATCATCTCCGTGGCCTACGCACACATACAACAATGTCATATTGTTTCCTGGCTCCTAGCCCTGTGTCTCACACACACACACACACACACACACACACACACACACACAAAATGCTGCCAGATAGGGGTTCTGGTTTGCATTGAGAACAAATCCATGTTTTATGACAGTTTGTCTTTCCTAAACCAGGGCAAATAGATTCCCTTTGATGGGCTCTGCTTTCATTACCGTGTACTCCATTCAAGCATGTACTAGGTATAAGCAAATTGATATTGGATTAGCATTTGTTGGATATGTGTAAAATTATGTGTGTTGACATATCAACTGTCTTTACATGCTTGAAAGAATCAATCAAATCAATCAAATGTGTGTTACTGCGTGTATGTGTGTGTAGGTGCCTTTGTATTACTTACATCATGAGGACTGAAACCTGTTAACACACTCACACTGTGGGGACTCAACCATCCTTGTGGGGACTCGCTTCTGGTCCCCACAAGCAAATCACTGAATTTTAGGGTGGTAACATGGTTTAGGGTTAGGATGAGGTCAGGTTAAGTGTTAGGTATTAGGGTTAGGCAAGTAGTGGTTATGGTTAAGGTTAGGATAAGTCCATAGGAAATGAATGTAAGTCAATGTAAAGTCCCCACAAGGAATGAAAACGTGTGTGTGTGTGTGTGTGTGTGTGTGTGTGCGCGCATGTGGTTAATCCACTCAGGCGTCACCGATAATGAGAAGGGGAGGTGTGGGAGACACAAAGAGGGCGACACAGGGATCATTAGATATACAGTCCATACACAGCCACACTACCAGTGTGTGTTTTCCAGGCTTAAAATCATAAACTGCGATCACACACTAGGAGGGATATTAAGCCTGTTTTAATTCATAGCACAACGTTCACTTCTTGGCAAATCACAGTAAATAAAATCTTGATTAAGACAAACAACCTTTTTTGATTTATTTATTTATTGAGTAATTGATACATTTTACTAAAAATGTTAATTTTGGCATCTGAGAACAGATTTTCTTCTTACTCTAGAAGCTGCTCTGCTTTATTTTTGTCAGTGACATTTTAGTCTAATTTTTTATATTTACACTGTGTCTTCTTAACATTTTCAGTCAACAGTTGTCTGAAAAGTCAGATTCACACACAAACCAGGGGTCGCATGAAGATGAATACATTTCTCTGACAAACGTTTCGATCAAAATGCCTGTTCAAGTTTTTATGTGATGACTCTTTGAAGAGAATTTTCAGCCTCTCTGGAATTTGTTTTTTGGACAGTTTGCAGATTTGATTTGTGACTTATCCATGAACTTTGTGTCGCCTGTTGCTAATAGAGAAAAAGGACAGAGCAAAGGTGCAACAGTATCGCTAATTAGGCCAGGGAGTCGACAGCTGTTGCCACCTTTGTTATGCACAGTTACCATGGTTACTGCTGTTGTTTGTGTGGAAAGTGCTCCTTTTTGTTATTTGTGTCCATATCTCTCTGCTCTGCAGAAGTTCAGAAGCTGGATTCATTCACATCTGGACTAAAATCACAGGTTCAGCAAAAAAAAAACATTAATAGAGTGAGATTTCTGTGGTGAAGATTTAGATGGACTGCCACTGCCAACACTGATCCTGGCACTTTCTTTTTTTGGTAGGAACATAAAGACATGAAACTCAAAATAATGTAAACATTATATCCATAGAACTTCATGTTAATGTTCTAGCCTTCTCACAACCGGTGAAGTGCCACCTGCGTTTTGTAGATGGTCTCACTTGTTCTTCTCACCTTGTCTGATTGTAGATTAAAACAGTCAACAAGCTTGATTTTGCCACAAACTGGAAATGTCAGATGACAGAGGCAGGACAGCGGTGAATGTAAGATACAGTGCAACAGGTCAAACAGCTGTTGAACGAAAGAGATTTTGGCTGGTGGGGGAAATCAGGAGCTGCACGTTGTGATTCCACAGATTGTGCAAGTCGTTCAGTAAGACCGAGTATTAAGACTGTAGTGAATTCATGTCTGTTCATCTGTCTTTCACATAATCATTCACTTCTTTCATTGGGGAAAAAATAATACAGCTTGGCATAGTAATTTATCAAAGTTGTTATAAATTTAGTTTTGACCTTTGTCATGATAAATAGGTCATCAATGAATATTTTTTGTCACTTTTCTTGACCAAATTAAACTGATTCAAAGTTAACAGATCTCTTTTTGTTAAGTCAATGATTAATGAACCACAAGACTTGCAGTTTGCAGTGGCATGAAGCAAAGAAACGGCAACAGATCCTCACTATTGATAATCTGTATCTAGGAAATGTCATAAATACTGAATGTGTAATTATTTGAGATTTGCTGTTTGTCAGTCTGATGATCTGATTCAAGCATTTCAGTCACTTTTACACACAAGTTCTCATATACAATATGTCATTCTTGGCTTGCAGTTCCACCCTCCAGAAATGACTGGCAAAAGTAAAAGTAAATTGATCCCTAATTAGTATTGTTTGTGATGGGACCTTCATAGCAAGCCTGTGATTTCCACCTAAAATGAGAGGAGGAAGGAGGAACAAGGGAACAGAAGTGATTTGGGGATGAGGGGAGAGGAGCAGCATCAAGTCCAGGCTTTTCCTGTAGCCTCCACTCCTCCTCCTCCTCATCCCACAGACACACACACAGAAAATAAGAGACGAGGCTTGACTCAGTAAAACAGTACATCACAGAAGCCATAATGATCTGTGTCATTCATTCTGCACTCAGTTACTGTACATAGCACTGCACATGGCATGTCCACGTCACAAACTGTACTGTTTTGCCAATATGGTGTATAATTTGTGTAGAAACGCTCATGTTTGCTGTTTGTTTTTGTCTTATAAATGATGACGTACAGTATATGATGATACACTGTGACACCATAGACATTTTCT
>NW_018128046.1:2161327-2169466 GCF_001952655.1 Monopterus albus
CACAAAGCTAAATAAACTGTTGTTAATGTTTTAAATATAACAGCACCATCCTCAGTGTGTGTCCATTGTAACCCTGTTTTTTTTTTGCATGCCACTTCCCAACTTCCTTGGATCATTCCTACCATTTTTCTTCTGTCTTCTCTCTGATAAAGGGCTAAAAATCTGCCCCCATCTGATAAGATTCATGCCAAGTTATTGGTAGTGCTCTGTCCACAGTTTAAATCTGGCCAGAGGCATGTAGTATATGGTTCTGTTGGGTGCACCAGGCAGCTCACAGCTCCTGTAAAACCAGGGAACAAGATGGTAAAGAACAGATCAGTTCAAGGCCTATGATATTTTTCAAACAGAGACACACCAGCACACACCTTCCGCCTACCTGTTTTTGACTTAAAAGTAAATAGGCACCATGCCAAACCCTGCCAGAAAGCACATTTGTTTGATTTGAAAGGCATCTAAAGGTGTGTGAGAGTGGGACACAGAGAGGAGGAGGAGAAAGACAGAAGAGCGGAACGCAAACTCCCTCTCTCCTCTGGATGAAAGAGAGATGAAAGGGAGAGTGTCTTCCTGGCACTGCATCCATTTTTGTTGTTCTGCTCCTCCCCTACAGCCCATGTGGCATCACAAACACCATTCAGTGCACACATACAGGTACACACACGGCTAGGTCCAGGCACACACATTCAAACAAGAGAGTCCAGGTCCATGTGCAGTGTCTCAAGTCCAAAACAGTGATGCACAAAAAAAAGATAAATCGATACAGTCGCTACAACACTCGCTCATTTTCTACCTCTGTTTGTCTCTTATTCACCCTTGTGTTTAATGTTAGTGGAGGCAGACAGCAGAGCTAAATTTGAACCCTGAACAAACACAAGGTCTGAGTTAGCAGAGAACTCATCAGGTCCAGGGTCAATCTGTGGCCACTGGTCTCGTTATGTACCCACACAGCCACTATAGATTTATGCCAACAGTTATTAGGCGCTGTTAATTGCATTACCTGTTGTGTACTGGCATTAGGAGTTCAGGTATGTCAGTACTACACCTCACACATATTAGCAGTTACCATGAGTTATCACCTTCACCCAATTGTAATGTCCTTTGTGCATTAGCATGAACTTCAGCTTTGTCTGTTGCTGGTAGGCCCAGATATAAGCTTCTAGCTGTTACTGACTGTAACTTTTTAGACTGTACCTATCACATCAATAAAGAGAAGCATTTGAGTCAGAGAGGGGCTTTTAGGCTTTGAGACAGTCAGTTGTTCTGTAAAAGTCTGACTTAAAGGAGCTGCCAACCCGGCTGAAAGACTGATGTGTTTGACCAGTCAGCCACAGTCACTACAGCATTTTATCTATACTGAATCTATAATGATTGATCAAGTCCCCCAGTTTTGCTTTGAGCTTCCTGGTTTTACTATAAACATATTTCCTCCAACTGCTAAACAGTTATGTTCTCTACGGTACTGGTGGTGCCGCAACTATCTTTGCTCCGTAAATGTCAAATGTTGTTCAGCCTGGTGAGGACGGTGTGTCCGTGTGCTGGGCCCTCAGTTCATCTGGAGCTGCTGCTCACAGACAACTGGTTCTGAGTACAGTGACACAAGTGACAGACACATAGAGGTCAGTGTGGACTGGCTACATCAATGCTTCTGTGCTTTCAGTGCAGTCTCTGTGTGTTGTCTCACTTTTAATATAGACTCCTGCTAACTTTTGGAAAACATGATCAGAATCCCGTGGCTCTCAGTGTGTATGTGCAATGCTCTTCATAAGGCAACGAGTAGACAAGTAAAGAAGATAAGGCTGAGAGAACAAAATAAAAAAGAATGATGCAGTGATCAGTCCAATATCCACCAACAACTACTAAGTTAACCAGATGTCATTTCACCCAAATGTGACAAATCCAGTCAGTTAATATATTTTCTTTGTCAGTGTCATTATAGAATTCAGTGTTTCCATTATCATTACATTCACTCAGTCGCAGTGGGCGGCAGTGTTTAATTTAACCATTTAATTTCACGCAGTTATGTTTGCAGATTTTAGAAATGGGGATAAAAAGAGAGTGATGGTACTGGATTGGCATTTGGTGTCAGCCAATACCATGAGTTGATGTGTCAAATTACCCACTGAATCAGATCAGTGGGTCCATAACTGGGACACAGGTAAAGTTCCTGACTGGTTTCTGTGTGTCCTGGTGATTTCAGAGGCTTCTCCACTGTGACAAGAACCAAATTGTATCCCTTGTGTCAACCTTTAGGAAGTTCACTGTTATTAGTTTGTAGTTAGTTTAGTCTGGTTGTACACAGGTAACGAAACCTGATGGTGAGAGGCAGAGTTCAGATGCATGAGCAGCTGAATTACACAGTAAATCTGTCTGTCAGACTACAGAAACACAGTGAACAGAGGTAACAGTGTACAGTGCCCCCCCGACACACACACTCACACTCACACACAGCGAACACGTTTCCTCATCCTGAACAGGGTCCTCCTGGGCCATGAACAGGATTTCTGACCCGTGAATCTCTTTTCTTGGATGGGTCTGTGTGTCGATGTGTGTGACATATAGAGGCCTTTCTATTCCCAGTCCACCCCCATCAATAAAAACACAGACAGAAAATGAACCCTTGTTTCACCACTGCTCCACACACACTTTCTGAAGCTCAGTGTCCTTGCTGATGGAAAGTAAAATATGTAGCTCATGAAACCAAGCCTAAATGTTGTATGTGTGGAAATTAAATAAAATATATGTATACATGTTTATTGGTGTTTATAATGAGTCAAAGTAAGTGTGGTCATTACAGAAGATGCTGGTACAGACCCGTAGGCTGAGTTATTATTTTTGTGTGTGTTAACTTTTCCTGTGCATGGGGTTAGTCTAGACTTTAAGAGCCTCTCTTTGTATATGGTTGATGCTACATTTTAACATTAAAACGAAGAACACAGACCAAATGAGTCAATTTGTAGAGAAACTTGCAGAAGGATAAAATGAGTCCATTGATACATGGCAAAATTGATTTAGTACCCAGCCATAAATGTGCTTATAATCAAGATAACCTGCTGTAAATCATAAAATCATAAATTATAAAATCAGTCAGATATACTGTGCAGCTCATAATTTTATAGTACTTTATTTAAAATTACTAAATATGTAGAAGGAATCAAATGTGGAAATGTGTGTACAGGTTAGTCTTTTCCATTTACAGCTATAAAAATCATGGGTTTAAATGTGTAGCTTCAGTGAGGAGATGTCACAAGCTAGTACAGAATCTGAACCTCAGACAGTGTGCAATGAGTTTTTGCTTAGCTCTACCTTAAAGCTGCTTAAGGGAAAATAAAAGTGGGAAACTGACCTGTAGGTGGTTAAGTTGGTTTGCTTTAAGCCTGCAGGCTGTTTGAAAGACAAAGGCAGTGTGACAGGTGTGTGTGTGTGTGTGTAGAAACCTTAGATGATACAGTGCAGACCTTTCTTCTAACACTTCTGTTTCCTCTCATCTCCTGATACAAATGAAGGCTGACAGATCAGTGCCAGGAAGTGTGACCAGTCAAAGAAAGCTTCTTACCAACCCACTGCCTTTGAAATGTTCTGTATGCAGAGTAACTTGAAATGAGCTCAAATATCACTAGTATTACAGATAGGTAGGCGGTCTGACCATGAATGTATAGCACTAATAACAGTAACACTTTATGGCAAGGGAATGTGAATTATCATGATTTAGTTTATTGATAATTAATAGTGCTATAAAGATACCAGCTGATCACATCGTGTGATTGTTGAACCAGTAAGCACATGGCTCAGGGCCTCAGGAAATCTCTCGCCTCCCATTTCAGCGGGGGGTTGGTTCTGGTTAATCTGGGGGGAAAAAATTCTCCAGTTGTATGTTTTTAGATTTAGTTGCATGTTGGAATGCCACAAGAGTTTGTATTTTTGCCTCATCAGGGGGTTGCATGGCATTTAAATTGGTGTGCTGTGCTCACTAAATTACAGCTGGTTTTCAGACTTGTGTACCCAAGTCAAACATGTCTAATGTGCCTTCTCAAAATAAAACTGCTTGCTTCCCTTACTCCAACTTGTCGTGTGTGCGCTCCTCGAGTCCAGCTGGGTGTCGAGTGTGAGCTCCACACAACCCAGTGCTTGTCAACCAAACTAAATCCAAGTCATTATCAATTGTGAGTTCCTGGGATCAAACTGAGTTTCCCATATTGATCTCATCACTAAAGGTTTTTCTAAATCCAGTTGGACATGCGTCTGGGTTCCCTAAAATCCAGCAGTCTCTGTGAAGAGTCTGTTAACTAAACCCACATCTTCATCAGGTGTCTTCAAGAAACAAAAATAATTGACAAAAAATACAGTTTCTCAGTATGAAAATATACTATCTTAAAGCCATTTAAGATAGTATATCTTATCCAGTATGCTGCTGTACAAAGCTAGTTGTATAAAAAGTACTGGACTTTGTACTCTTCATATACTGTAGCTCATTTGTTTCATACTGTATGTACATGAGGCGCCGGTTTGGATCAGTCTTGTTCTGCCACAAATTAACCTGTTTTGTTCCAGTCTTGCCAAGTAGTTGCCAAATTTCTGTGTGCTCAGTGGAAGGCCTGACAAGACATAAGAGAGAACAGTACAGCATTTATTGAACTGAGAATGAAGATGTGTCAGAGGCCACTATCAGCAACATGAGCTGACAGAGCTCCCCTGTACTGACTCTGACCTCCTGGCTGGTTTTAATCTCCAGGCTTGTAGCTTGTCAACAACATTTTTTGGTAGCAACATTTGCTCTTGTACTGTAACCCCAAAGCTTGTGCGTGCCGACAAAATCCCCACCGCATGGCTATCACGCCATCTCCGGAGCTATTTGTTGCCTGTGGGTGTGTTGACAGAGCGCTGATGAGATGCTCGGCTGTATAATGTGTGTGTAATGTTCTGCTAATGTCTCTGCAATAGTATTATCTGATGGGCTATTCTTGGCTAGAGGTTAATGCTGGTGGTGATTACAGATAGAAATGAAGACAGTGTTCCAAATATTTGTTGCCTGGTCGGGCACCAGGGTGGACTAAAGCTTATAGACTGTGGCACCCTGTAACGGAAAGTTCAGGGGTTTTAAGCCTTACAACAGCCAGTAACTCCCCCCAGTGACCTTGTGTTGGGGTAGCTCATTCACTGTAATTTGTCTTGTGCCCGTTGTCCACTGGCTTCAACCTCACTCGGTCTTCATCGAGACTGTAGCTTTTAAGACAGACTGATTACACTTGGTACTCGACACAGAAAATAGACCACAAGCACACATTTTTCTGTCACATATTTAAATGACCAACAGATCCAAAAAGAAAGAAAACAGCAGTCACATACAGCGTAACCACTTGTTATCACATATCTTCTAGACACCCAAGCAAAGGCCGTTAGTAAAACAGGATGATGAATTAATGACATTTTATGTAAACTCATGTCTCTTTATATATCCACTATCTATACCACGTATCTTGAGAGGAGGGCTCCAGAGGGGTTGGAGCCAGCTCCAGCTGACACTGGGAAGAGGCGGGGTTCACCCTAGACAAGGGCTCAAACCCAGAACCTTCTAGCTGTGAAGTGACAGTGCTAACCACTGCTCCACTGTGTCACCATGTTACTTTTTGACTAATTTCCCTTAAAGGAAAACTGTCAGTGTTCAGTGAGACTTAAATAGTTATTTTCAATAATTAATTTATCTTCCTTGCTTCCATGCATTCTCAAAGAAGTCTTAATTCATTCTCATTCAGAAATCATTTTGAATTAGATTAGTTGGATATGGATTAGTTCTATGAAATGGCTCATTTTCAGCAGCAAAATTTCCTTTTAAAGACAATTTGGCAATGTCTGAATAACAGGAGGTACAATGGGACAACTATATCAACTGTTTATTAACCCAGTATTATGCAGCAGGGAGTTTCATCAAAAATGTGTTGATAAGTTCTGTAAATCATGGGTAAGATCGAGGGGGGGAATGAGGGAAAGAAAGAAAGGGAGATGCAGAACCTACTCCGGCTATGATACCCATAAGCAAACCAGACAGTCTGCCAGAGGTGTAAAGCCAGATGTGAATGTGTTTCCCCTCAGGTCATGTAACATGTGGTAAGGAGGCAGTGTGTTTGTGGTAGTGTCCATTCAGGCTCTGGCTCCTGAAGGAGCCCTTCAGACAGACTGAACACTCTTCCTCTGGGAGGTTCGTGTAGGAAGTGCAGTCTCCAGCAGGGAGGAGCCAGTCTTCACACCCCCTGCTGCTTTTCACATTAAGGCCATAGCAGCTACGTTATGGGTTTTAACCCTTAATCTAATACTTTTTTTTTTTGTGGTGGCTACCAGAGGTGGAAAGTAACTAAGTACATTTAAACAAGTACTGTACTTAAGTACAATTTTGAGGTATCTGTACTTGAATATTTTTCATGTTCTGCTACTTCACTCCATTTCAGAGAGAATATTGTACTTTTGATAACTTCAGTTACTAGTTACTTTTCAGAATGAGGTTAATAAAACAAAATACAGTATAATCACAAGATTTTTTGGTTCTTGGTGTAAAATTAACAAGCTACCCAGCAGTAATTCAATTAAGGTATTTAAAATAATCTCTACCTTTACCAGCTGCAACATTAAATGTGACATGCAAAATAATACATAAATAATTATAGACGAATAATCTGATGTACATCAATGTAAACTGGCTATTTTGCATAATTAATACTTTTGGTACTTTTATATATATATATTTTCTGCTAATGCTTTTGTACTTTTTCCTCAAGTAACATTTTGAATGCAAGACTTTTACTTTTATCAGAGCATTTTTAGACTGTGCTATTGCTACTTTTACTTAAGTACTTCTTCCACCACTGGTGGCTACCAGTTCTGTTCATACAATTCATGGCTCAGTCCAGCTAGGTTTGGTACAGCTGTGAATAATAAAGTGCACATTATGTTTTAGTACCTTACCAGACACCACCAAAATTGTATTATACATTGTACCCAAAATAGAAAGTTTAGTGTTCTTCATCCCTTTTAATTACAGGTACTGCAAAACTCTGGTCTCTTTTGAAAAGATAACTTATCATTTTACAACACAAAGGCAGTCAGAATGAGGATACTGGCCCAAAGTTACAGATGCACCGATATGGTAAACAAAAATGTGAGGAGTTTAACCTCACCTACTTTTTACCATAGAAAATAGAATATAAGGCATTTATTTCAGCTCTTTGTGTGAAGGACACTATTGGCCCATATCCACAAGTCTGTGTTGTTGACCGAAATGTTTTGTGCACATCTGCAAGGCCTGTCACTCTTGTTACTTCTATCAGAAAGGGACAACAGAATCTGGTCAGATATAGTATGGACTGACAGATGTGACTCTTTTGATCAGTAATGACAAAGTTAATTTAGAGTTGGTCCTTTTTCATGAAATGTCATCATCATTTTGGTACTTCGCATTCAATGCCAGGGGTTTAGCTGGTTCAAGCTCTAATGCCTATTAGTTAGCCTTTACTGTAGGTTGAAAGGGTCCATTAAGATAATAGCTAGAAAGACAATTAATTTGTAATTGTTTAGCACAAATACATTAGAGGGCAGGCAAAAGTGTGTAGGCTGCAATATTTAGACATTTTAGCTTTTGTCGTTTATTCAAACTCTGCCCTAGCTAGCAGTGAGCTGATACAATTATATCCTGGTAGCTTAATGCTAATCTAATATTATACATATATGCACACATTATAAAAGCTAATGTTTAACCTAATGCACTCTGATATAATAATTCCGTTGAGGCTCACAAAGCTACTTTTTGTAGTAGCTTATGGTTATGCTAATGCTTTCTAACATTATACTGTTTATAGGTTGTGCTCATGCCTTCAGCCTTTTGATGTTTAGCGATTATGCTAAAGGTTAGGCTGAAAACTGGTTTCAGAACATTTAAACTGGTTCAAATGGACATCATTTGACTTTCCAGCCACTGGAAGTTCCCACAGAACAGGACAGACAAACAAGCTAAATCAACCACTCTTTAAGTAAAGTAAATATTCTGCATTTTTACAGGACATTCTTAATTTTGAAAAGTGGGAACCAACAAGTCCCCTTCCTGTTGCTCTTTACTGCAATATATTTACTTCCGTTTGGTTCTCTGTCTTTCCTGCT
>NW_018128046.1:2169485-2180185 GCF_001952655.1 Monopterus albus
TTTAAAAATAACAATACATGAAATAACACATGTATAGTTTTCATCGGTTAGCCCATGCATTTCATGTCAGTTTAATATATTGAATTTGTTTTTTGGCCAAATGGGTAAGAAGATATTTAGTGGGAAATTATACATCTCAGAACAGCATGTAATCATACAGACAGTGACACTGAAACAAGGTTTTCAATTCTGGGGTGATCGGGGGCTGTTTTGTTCTGTGATAAAAACCCTCTTTTGTTTCCCCACATCCCTTGAATCCCCTCATCCTGCACCCCTTCCCCCATTTTTTAACAAGGGACCTTTAATTTGGCGAGAAGGAAGCAATGAATTGTAGAGTATACTTTTCCATGGATGGCCTGGGAAATGTAGATCTCTCTCTCTCCTTGTCCCGTGCAAAACCCAATAGGTAACATATGTGGGACTGGAGCTGCTACTGCACTCCTCCTCATTACTGGGCCTCTGTGTTCCCTTACTGGTCCTCTCTCACCCCTCTCCTGCTCTAAGGATTGTTTGTCCTCTGTTCTAACTTATTTTTCCCTTGGAATATGCCTTTTCCAACTGGCCAAAAAGATAACTAACAAGTTAACGTGTTATATAAAAAAACTTCCCAGACTTTTGCCTGGATTAGCTTAATAATTGACATACTAATGGCTATTTATACCGCATTTTCACATGGACCAAGTTTCATGTGTGATGTATGTACCATACCATCATTTAACTCTGGCTATACTATGACTATAACTAGTTTGAGGTCTATTTCTTCTCAGCCATTTTCAGGGTTTTCTTAAAGCAATGAAATACAAACTCATGCATGGGAAGTCATCTGCATTCTGAGATGTACTGTACAATTGTACTTACTGCGTACAGTGGTCTAATATCTTATACTAAATACTAAAGATACTTGTAACTTTTTACTAATCTTTTTTTTTCTTGATGATGGTATTTTTTTTTCTTCTCAAATAACACATTATTATATGATATGTTTATTTTGGGGGTAGCTTCTGTGAAGCTGTGTGTGCATGCATGTGTGTGTTATAGAAAGAGTTTATCAGAGGAGACATGTCAATTAGTGGAGGGGTACAGAAGGCAGAGCCAGAGGTCAGAGATCAGAGCGGGGGGAGCCGTCAGCTGTCACTAACTATAAAAACGTACTGTGTTTCTGTGCACGTGTGTGTGCGATGGCGAGGGCCTTGTTGTGGTTCAGTAGCCACTGAGCCACGACTGAGAACACATGCTCTCACACTCCCACTTCACTGTGTGGTGACACCTTGTCCTGCTAAAATTAAAACAAATTGTTACATTTTAAAGAGAAATTCTTAAATTGTGATTTATTTCTGCTATATATATATATGTATTTTAAACATTAATTAAATTATTAAATTGAATCATCACAGTAATAGACTGACAGATCCTTCTGTATTTCAAAAAACTAAACGTGTCGACTCCAGATGTAAACAGCTGACTGGACAAATTTAGAGTTTTATTTTGTGTTTGGGATTAATAAACAAACCAACAACATGTTGTGTATTTCCAAAATATCTGTTAACTGCTGATGACTGATATGGACTCACTTGGTGTCATGTGTGAAAATAACACAGCTGATTTCGTTTCCAAAACATCAGTTCAAACAAGTTGAACTTAAAATGTGCTACAGGGAAACATCATCCGCTCACATACTGTACATCATCAGCCCTGTAAAATGTGTTCAACTATCTGAAGTCACCTGATTTCTGAACAGATTTGTTTGTAATGGGGCAGATGGTTTTTTTTATAAACAATTCAGTTTGTAACTGCTTGTCATAAACTGCTCTAAGGATTGTTTGTCCTCTGTTCTAACTTATTTTTCCCTTGGAATATGCCTTTTCCAACTGGCCAAAAAGATAACTAACAAGTTAACGTGTTATATAAAAAAACTTCCCAGACTTTTGCCTGGATTAGCTTAATAATTGACATACTAATGGCTATTTATACCGCATTTTCACATGGACCAAGTTTCATGTGTGATGCATGTACCATACCATCATTTAACTCTGGCTATACTATGACTATAACTAGTTTGAGGTCTATTTCTTCTCAGCCATTTTCAGGGTTTTCTTAAAGCAATGAAATACAAACTCATGCATGGGAAGTCATCTGCATTCTGAGATGTACTGTACAATTGTACTTACTGCGTACAGTGGTCTAATATCTTATACTAAATACTAAAGATACTTGTAACTTTTTACTAATCTTTTTTTTTCTTGATGATGGTATTTTTTTTTCTTCTCAAATAACACATTATTATATGATATGTTTATTTTGGGGGTAGCTTCTGTGAAGCTGTGTGTGCATGCATGTGTGTGTTATAGAAAGAGTTTATCAGAGGAGACATGTCAATTAGTGGAGGGGTACAGAAGGCAGAGCCAGAGGTCAGAGATCAGAGCGGGGGGAGCCGTCAGCTGTCACTAACTATAAAAACGTACTGTGTTTCTGTGCACGTGTGTGTGCGATGGCGAGGGCCTTGTTGTGGTTCAGTAGCCACTGAGCCACGACTGAGAACACATGCTCTCACACTCCCACTTCACTGTGTGGTGACACCTTGTCCTGCTAAAATTAAAACAAATTGTTACATTTTAAAGAGAAATTCTTAAATTGTGATTTATTTCTGCTATATATATATATGTATTTTAAACATTAATTAAATTATTAAATTGAATCATCACAGTAATAGACTGACAGATCCTTCTGTATTTCATAAAACTAAACGTGTCGACTCCAGATGTAAACAGCTGACTGGACAAATTTAGAGTTTTATTTTGTGTTTGGGATTAATAAACAAACCAACAACATGTTGTGTATTTCCAAAATATCTGTTAACTGCTGATGACTGATATGGACTCACTTGGTGTCATGTGTGAAAATAACACAGCTGATTTCGTTTCCAAAACATCAGTTCAAACAAGTTGAACTTAAAATGTGCTACAGGGAAACATCATCCGCTCACATACTGTACATCATCAGCCCTGTAAAATGTGTTCAACTATCTGAAGTCACCTGATTTCTGAACAGATTTGTTTGTAATGGGGCAGATGGTTTTTTTTATAAACAATTCAGTTTGTAACTGCTTGTCATAAAAGATCGATCGCCTTTAACTTGAAAGCTGCATCATATGCATTTCTTCGTGTGTTTTCCATGATCAGGGTATGTGCATGAAGCGCAAAATGACTGATCTGAAGAATTCAGTGTGAATTCATTTGATTTAATTCGAACAGTTTCATTGGTCCACTGTGACCTGTTCGGTAATTTCTTTGGTTTGATGTGACGAGGCTAAATGTATTGGCGGCATGAAGCTCGTTAGCCTGTAAAAATCCATAAATTAGCCGCATCGTTGTTTAAGCCGCAAGGTTCAAAGATTGTGAAAAAAGTAGCAGCTTATAGTTCAGATTTTACGGTATTTGTTTTTTTAGCCACTGAGCCACGACTGAGAACACATGCTCTCACACTCCCACTTCACTGTGTGGTGACACCTTGTCCTGCTAAAATTAAAACAAATTGTTACATTTTAAAGAGAAATTCTTAAATTGTGATTTATTTCTGCTATATATATATATGTATTTTAAACATTAATTAAATTATTAAATTGAATCATCACAGTAATAGACTGACAGATCCTTCTGTATTTCATAAAACTAAACGTGTCGACTCCAGATGTAAACAGCTGACTGGACAAATTTAGAGTTTTATTTTGTGTTTGGGATTAATAAACAAACCAACAACATGTTGTGTATTTCCAAAATATCTGTTAACTGCTGATGACTGATATGGACTCACTTGGTGTCATGTGTGAAAATAACACAGCTGATTTCGTTTCCAAAACATCAGTTCAAACAAGTTGAACTTAAAATGTGCTACAGGGAAACATCATCCGCTCACATACTGTACATCATCAGCCCTGTAAAATGTGTTCAACTATCTGAAGTCACCTGATTTCTGAACAGATTTGTTTGTAATGGGGCAGATGGTTTTTTTTATAAACAATTCAGTTTGTAACTGCTTGTCATAAAAGATCGATCGCCTTTAACTTGAAAGCTGCATCATATGCATTTCTTCGTGTGTTTTCCATGATCAGGGTATGTGCATGAAGCGCAAAATGACTGATCTGAAGAATTCAGTGTGAATTCATTTGATTTAATTCGAACAGTTTCATTGGTCCACTGTGACCTGTTCGGTAATTTCATTGGTTTGATGTGACGAGGCTAAATGTATTGGCGGCATGAAGCTCGTTAGCCTGTAAAAATCCATAGATTAGCCGCATCGTTGTTTAAGCCGCAAGGTTCAAAGATTGTGAAAAAAGTAGTGGCTTATAGTCCGGATTTTACGGTAAATATTTTAGATAATACTAAAAACATTAAATGCTGTGATGCTAAGTCAAAATCAAGAGCTAGAAAATAGATGCAGATATATATTTTTATGGGTTTTCACCAGTTACTTTAGTGAGTTCACTGTTAGTTTATTCAATAGCAATGAAGTACAGAAATGAGATCCAGATTCTAATAAAGCCCAGTTGTCTTTAAAGAAATCTTACTTTAAACATTGCACATAAACAAAGGAAAAGTTACATTCCTTTCACGTCGGACTGACTCTGAGGTAATGATTTCAGTTTTTCTCTTATAGACTTTCTAGAGGTCTGGAAATTACCTGCTCCTCTGAGAACTTAAGTGTTTTCTCTAGCAGAGCGAGAAGTGATCAGTGTCAGTAGAAAGAGTCAGGTCAGTTCTCAATGTTGGCAACTACTCAAAACAAAGAGCAGGCTTTAGACCGCAGACAGAAGCATTATGGGTACATAATGCCTCCTTTCCTCTCCATCCTTTTTCTCTCCTCCTCACATCCTCTGTCCCTCCATCCATCAGCATCTCTTCCTCTTTTCTCCCTGCAGTCTTCTGTGTGTATCCAGAAATAAGAGTGTGTGTGTGTGTGTGTGTGAGATCGTAGAGGAGACATGATTAGTTTTCTTCATTAGGCTAAAGGCCGGGCTTTGCTCCATGGCAAATATTGGCTCATGGAAATGAGAGACAGTTACACACACACACACTTTGAAAGTGCAGCCTCTAACACTCGTCTAATATGCGCTCAGAGTTCTGGACAGGACATTCCTCATTTATTCGGCTAATGGTCATGTCAACGTTCAAACACACACACACACACACTAAACCTTACAACTGTACACACAGAGTCATACAGTCATGCACACACACACCACACACACTCTGACCACATTTTGACACTCACGATCACACACTGGGTAAGTATACACACAGAAAATCACAACTTTCCAAACCTACACACAGACACACATTCTGGTTTAATCCATAGCACCCAGCTCCACTATAGACATACTCACACAAGTTGATACCACATACACACACACACACACACAACGCAAAGCCATATGGCTGCAGGTTGTTGCTCGCTGGTGTGTTCCTGTGGCTTTAATGAAATTACTGAGACATGATCATTTCCAGGCCGACCTGGGCCAGCAGCCGCCGTGTGTGTGTCCTACCTGTCAGTCCACACGCACCCTGAATACCTTCGCTGTCACACCAGAGGACCAGCACTTCCAGATACTGTAGCTACTGTTACTGCTATTACTACTACTGCTGATAGTGACACTAATACCGCTGCTGCTGCTCCTACTATTATTTTTGCTACTGTTACTGTAGCTCCATGCAGAAAGCTGCTATTACAGTGACTGAAGTTTTACTATTCGCAAGTCGTAGTAACAGTAGTGCCACAGTTGTAAGCACAGTCATAGGAGCAGTAATATAAGCATCGCTACTTAATAATACTGCTGCTGCTTACGCTACTACTCCTCTGGCTGCGAATGCTACTACTACTACTCCAGTTTCCATAGCCGCTACTAAAAATTACACTATAATTAATTAGCTGTATTAGTAAAGGTAGTGGTACTGATACCACTGTTGCTGCTTATACTACTACTCCTACCACAATTATATTACAGTTTAGAATTAGCTCTAGTTGTTTTCCCAACTTCCAATGCCACTGTATATTTACTGCTACTTCCTAGGGGCGTCAAAGTATATGTATTCATACTGGACCAGTACACTGCAGATGTACCAAATGCAATGTTTAACAGTAGTTAAGAGTACACTTGTTTTGCATGTGAACATTTTTTCAAATCTGTGTTCCCACATGAACCTATTCACGAACCTATTAAGTGCTGGACCAGAGAGCAGCACGCTTAGCTTAGCCAAGCCTCTGGCTAACAAACGTCATGGCAGATACAAATGAGAAGCCGGAGCTAGAAACCCGTCCCTTATCACTAAGGTCTCCTGTTTGGGAAGACTTTGCCTTCCCAGTGAAATACAACAAGAGGGTAAGATGTTTTATTTGTTTATTGTTTATTGTGCTCTGCTCCACCACTTAATATGTTAATTCATGATGGTGATCAGGTTTTGGAAACACATCACATTTGCTAACTGATTTGAAACAGCACCACACAAACAAGAATCACTGCTGAAACAAAGAAACGAGTGTAGTACAAACACTGCTTCCTTTATCAGTTAAACAGCCTTTGCATTTTGGAGCACATAGTAGTTTGCAGAAGTATTCTGTTTTTTATTCTGTTTTATTTATATTTTATAATAATAAAATAACTGACATAATAAATGGCAGGCAGTTTTATGAATTGTATACATTCACACACTGACACACACACACACATAAAGCATGTAGTAAAGAGACCTAGACCCCTTTCACAGGAAGAGACACCACTCCACACCACCCCACTCTGTGGGGGTGTGGGGGTGTCACCAGAGAGAGACTGTCAAACTGATATGTGTGTATGATCTCATTTCAAGACAGATGTCTCTCTCCAGCACTGAGCTTTGTGCTGTTGCATGTGTAGCAAGGTTTAGAGTTAGGAGGGAAACTCCCTTCAATTGAGGCTCTGATACACACATTCTACTGTATAGATACACACACACACAGAGCTATTTTTTGATCATTTGCGGTGCAGGGATGAGGCCTCAATGTTTATAGCACTGTATGTCTGTCTGGTAAGGCTGTGTGTGTTTGTGTGCATGTGTAAGGGTGTGGGAGCGTGTATTGAGGAATGAACAGTTTTCTTGGAAGCACAGACCTTTGGCGTTTGCGTACTTGTCTATATTTGTGGTGTGTGTGTGTATGTCTGTCCCAGGTTGTGTTAGTCTGTTTATTGCTGTGTGTTTTTAGGAAGTGTTTCTGCAGTCAAATTGGTCTTACTTTCTAAAATTGTGTACTCACATGTGGCTGATTAGAAGGACTGCCTCTGTTTCTTTGTTTGTCTGTTTTCCATCAGCCAGTATCACTTCATGCCAGGAGATACAATCAGCGGTTATCCTTGTTATCGCTGGTTTTCTTAGTGTTTTGTTTTGGTCTAACTCAGTGTTGTGGTATAGACTAATACTGTATTTGATTGGGTGGAACGTAGACATTCATGTTCCCATCTGGATAATTTGTAATGGCTTTTCATCTATATCGCCATCATCAGGTTGGAATTTCACATTCAGAAGTTCAACACTTTTTGACCAGCCTAACATGTACTTTTTGCTAATTAATGTTAGCATGCTGACATGCTAAAGTACAGTAACAAACATCGTAAACATTACCTGTACAGTATTGGCAGTGTCATTCAGCTTATTAACATGCTTATGTTTACATCTACACTCACTGGCCACTATATTTGGTACTCCTTTACAATTGTATGCAATTCAGTGCAACACTTCCACCTTATCATCTGTTTATGATGCTCAGAATGTTTCAGTTTTTGGTGAAATTGTCACAAATGCACAAATTCATTTATATGTTTATTACTGAGCTCATAGTTAAAGGTGGTGTTGTACTGGACTACATTATAGTCAGAGGTGTTTCTATATTTTTGTCCTCTCCAGCTACATACATGAGAAGGTCAGAATATTGGGAACACCTCTGAATATAATGTAGTTAAATTTGTGGCACTGCTGTCACCATGGCAGTTGTTAGGGACTATTCACTTTTTGCATCTATTGCTCATTCAAATTTGTTATTTTAAATGGGGATGCGCGACAAGTCCCGATGTTCATGTGTTGTGATGCACCAATTTTTTCATGCACGTCTACACAGCAAAGAGAGAACAAACTAAACCTGGTGCACCCAAACACGCCGTGTTTCCACAAATAAATCTACTAGCAGAGTAACTGCAAGGGATTTTCAGTGCTGGAAAGTGGTGCAGCTGTCATTTTCCACATGTTTTCAGATGCTGTAAGTCATCTGAGATCTTGTCAGAGTTAAGAACATGTTGGAGGAGGGAGAGGGTGTTTGTCAATTGTATCGCTCACCAGAGGAGAATATGAGGGACTTTTACAAAACAAAAGATGATTTGACTGGCAGAAGATTATGTGACTGAGGTTCCGAAATGTGTTTGTTGATTTCTTCAGCCATATTAAAGTACAATTGTTGTAAACGTTCTTATTCTGCATTTCCTCTCAGTTCACATGTGCACAACAGCCTTCAGGCAGCAGTTCTGAAGCGGTGTATTCAAATTAACACAGCTGTGGCTGTTCCAATTAACATAATCAGTGTCAGTAAATACCTCGATATATAAAAAAATTGCTGTGCCACAATATTTTGCACACCTGCCAGTAATTTGAGCCTGGTTTAGTAAATATTCCCTTCAATCTTCTTTTTTTAGAAAGTGCTGATTTTTGTAATACCAAATATTAGGGCGTGCTGCAGCTCCCTGACATCCTACATCCATTTTATGGCTTGTGCATTAGGAATGTAGGTATTATTTTGGATACAGTGTTTCTGCATGGGGCCTCCAGGAGTTAGATATACCTACAGTGGTTCTTTGATTTGTTTTGCAGCTACAAAACCTCATTCCAAACACACAACATTATACCATTCTGTTTGTCTCCGCCATATGTGGATAAAGGCCCTTCTGGCCCATAAACGCAACAAAATCAGAGTCATTTTGATTTGGGGTGGGGTGGGGGGGTTCATTTCACAGATTCCATTTTGGTTTCTGCTGCTCTGGACCTGCCTCAGACAAATTTTTGGAGTCACTGAGGTTAAGATAACTGAGGTATAATTATATGTGTGGTTCTTTGTCAAATCACCAAACATTCCTGCACAGTATTTTTTATGGGTCAACCACACACACACACACACATTTATATTCCTTGGAATACTTTGTCACTTTTGGTGCAAGCAGTTTTTGTTGTTGAATTCCAGCAAGGATGGTAAGTGGACTCATGCTTGTATTGCACTTTTCTATGCACTGAAGCATACTCAAGAGTGCTTTAACACAATTTCTCGTTCACCCATTTACTCACACAAACACTGGCACATTCACATGGCGATAATACTGGTAGCAACCTGGGGTTCAGGACACTTTGACATGTGAACTGGAGGAGCTGGGTCGTTTGAACCACCCACCCTACGGTGAGGGAACAACAAGCCCTGCACACTTCAAAGCATCCAAATCCCAGGGTACACCAAGAAAGAGACATGACTATACACATAAAGAATTAAAATGTGTGTTGTAGGTAATGCACAAACAGTGCAGTACACCTGCACACATAAGCATCTTTTTTTATATGACATCTCACTTTGGATGCCATTTTCAAAGCATGCAAATATTTTGGCGCAGTGTCGGACATGCATGGTCACACTTGTACATATCCCCTTGACATGTATCCTCTCACTAATGGATATACACATCAAAGCCTACAATGTCTGTTATGTGTGTGGCGACAGACAATAATTAACTGGGAACATCCCAGTGGGACCAGTACTGACTGACTTCATCAATCAAAGCCAGTCTGCTCCAACCACTGGAATGTCTGCAGGGAGTTTGGTAACACGGGAGTTTAGGTTGGGGTGTGTTTGTCTTTGTGTGTGACACTCATACCACAATATTTGTTTGGCAATTTCACTTGCATAATCAAGTCTTTTTTCTGTGTCTGTGTGTGTGTTTGAAATAATGTTGGACATTTATAAACACTATAACATAGCTATGTACATGTTTAACTGCATTTTCCCAGTTGTATAGTGTTGCTCTTGCTATATAGTTTTATTATGTGAACACTTTCCATCATGTTTCAACTTCCTGTTTGCAGACATTGCTGTGGGAAATCACCAGCTCATAATCACCAATTAATTTCTCAAGCTGCTGACAGAAGACATTTAGGTTCCACCTGTGTTACAGCTAGTGCAGTCAGGCTGCAGCATATTCAACAGAAGGCTGCATCAGTGAAGTGGGACTAAACAAGTAGAAAAGTGATCAGAATCCTTTAAGAAGAATTGCAGTAAACTATGGTGTCCTGCTTCCTGCGGGTTAAAGTGCTGAGCATAAGCCACAGTTCTCCAGCCAGGGACATGTGGAATGTGTGATTCTACAGCTCTCCCCCTTCCTCATCCCCTTACTTTGGTAAAAAGCTATAAATATAATGATGTAACTTTTGATCATAGTACAGATATTGAACATTTTGTTAAAATACAACAGTATTTATAGATTGAATCCACCCTTCTTCAAACAAAACACACCCAAGCACTCACATATGTGGTGGCGACAGACTAAAGGTAGTCTGTGTGTGTGGTTGAGAGAGACAAGGGGATATGAAGGGGTTAATCAGTGAAACTGTGGAGCCAGAGACTGACCCAGACATGACCTGCCTATGAGC
>NW_018128046.1:2181038-2194768 GCF_001952655.1 Monopterus albus
GCGCCAGAGGGCAGAGATCAGAGCGGGGGGAGCCGTCAGCTGTCACTAACTATAAAAACGTACAGTGTTTCTGTGCACGTGTGTGTGCGATGGCGAGGGCCTTGTTGTGGTTCAGTAGCCACTGAGCCACGACTGAGAACACATGCTCTCACACTCCCACTTCACTGTGTGGTGACACCTTGTCCTGCTAAAATTAAAACAAATTGTTACATTTTAAAGAGAAATTCTTAAATTGTGATTTATTTCTGCTATATATATATATGTATTTTAAACATTAATTAAATTATTAAATTGAATCATCACAGTAATAGACTGACAGATCCTTCTGTATTTCAAAAAACTAAACGTGTCGACTCCAGATGTAAACAGCTGACTGGACAAATTTAGAGTTTTATTTTGTGTTTGGGATTAATAAACAAACCAACAACATGTTGTGTATTTCCAAAATATCTGTTAACTGCTGATGACTGATATGGACTCACTTGGTGTCATGTGTGAAAATAACACAGCTGATTTCGTTTCCAAAACATCAGTTCAAACAAGTTGAACTTAAAATGTGCTACAGGGAAACATCATCCGCTCACATACTGTACATCATCAGCCCTGTAAAATGTGTTCAACTATCTGAAGTCACCTGATTTCTGAACAGATTTGTTTGTAATGGGGCAGATGGTTTTTTTTATAAACAATTCAGTTTGTAACTGCTTGTCATAAAAGATCGATCGCCTTTAACTTGAAAGCTGCATCATATGCATTTCTTCGTGTGTTTTCCATGATCAGGGTATGTGCATGAAGCGCAAAATGACTGATCTGAAGAATTCAGTGTGAATTCATTTGATTTAATTCGAACAGTTTCATTGGTCCACTGTGACCTGTTCGGTAATTTCTTTGGTTTGATGTGACGAGGCTAAATGTATTGGCGGCATGAAGCTCGTTAGCCTGTAAAAATCCATAAATTAGCCGCATCGTTGTTTAAGCCGCAAGGTTCAAAGATTGTGAAAAAAGTAGTGGCTTATAGTCCGGATTTTACGGTAAATATTTTAGATAATACTAAAAACATTAAATGCTGTGATGCTAAGTCAAAATCAAGAGCTAGAAAATAGATGCAGATATATATTTTTATGGGTTTTCACCAGTTACTTTAGTGAGTTCACTGTTAGTTTATTCAATAGCAATGAAGTACAGAAATGAGATCCAGATTCTAATAAAGCCCAGTTGTCTTTAAAGAAATCTTACTTTAAACATTGCACATAAACAAAGGAAAAGTTACATTCCTTTCACGTCGGACTGACTCTGAGGTAATGATTTCAGTTTTTCTCTTATAGACTTTCTAGAGGTCTGGAAATTACCTGCTCCTCTGAGAACTTAAGTGTTTTCTCTAGCAGAGCGAGAAGTGATCAGTGTCAGTAGAAAGAGTCAGGTCAGTTCTCAATGTTGGCAACTACTCAAAACAAAGAGCAGGCTTTAGACCGCAGACAGAAGCATTATGGGTACATAATGCCTCCTTTCCTCTCCATCCTTTTTCTCTCCTCCTCACATCCTCTGTCCCTCCATCCATCAGCATCTCTTCCTCTTTTCTCCCTGCAGTCTTCTGTGTGTATCCAGATAAGTGTGTGTGTGTGTGTGTGTGTGAGATCGTAGAGGAGACATGATTAGTTTTCTTCATTAGGCTAAAGGCCGGGCTTTGCTCCATGGCAAATATTGGCTCATGGAAATGAGAGACAGTTACACACACACACACTTTGAAAGTGCAGCCTCTAACACTCGTCTAATATGCGCTCAGAGTTCTGGACAGGACATTCCTCATTTATTCGGCTAATGGTCATGTCAACGTTCAAACACACACACACACACACTAAACCTTACAACTGTACACACAGAGTCATACAGTCATGCACACACACACCACACACACTCTGACCACATTTTGACACTCACGATCACACACTGGGTAAGTATACACACAGAAAATCACAACTTTCCAAACCTACACACAGACACACATTCTGGTTTAATCCATAGCACCCAGCTCCACTATAGACATACTCACACAAGTTGATACCACATACACACACACACACACACAACGCAAAGCCATATGGCTGCAGGTTGTTGCTCGCTGGTGTGTTCCTGTGGCTTTAATGAAATTACTGAGACATGATCATTTCCAGGCCGACCTGGGCCAGCAGCCGCCGTGTGTGTGTCCTACCTGTCAGTCCACACGCACCCTGAATACCTTCGCTGTCACACCAGAGGACCAGCACTTCCAGATACTGTAGCTACTGTTACTGCTATTACTACTACTGCTGATAGTGACACTAATACCGCTGCTGCTGCTCCTACTATTATTTTTGCTACTGTTACTGTAGCTCCATGCAGAAAGCTGCTATTACAGTGACTGAAGTTTTACTATTCGCAAGTCGTAGTAACAGTAGTGCCACAGTTGTAAGCACAGTCATAGGAGCAGTAATATAAGCATCGCTACTTAATAATACTGCTGCTGCTTACGCTACTACTCCTCTGGCTGCGAATGCTACTACTACTACTCCAGTTTCCATAGCCGCTACTAAAAATTACACTATAATTAATTAGCTGTATTAGTAAAGGTAGTGGTACTGATACCACTGTTGCTGCTTATACTACTACTCCTACCACAATTATATTACAGTTTAGAATTAGCTCTAGTTGTTTTCCCAACTTCCAATGCCACTGTATATTTACTGCTACTTCCTAGGGGCGTCAAAGTATATGTATTCATACTGGACCAGTACACTGCAGATGTACCAAATGCAATGTTTAACAGTAGTTAAGAGTACACTTGTTTTGCATGTGAACATTTTTTCAAATCTGTGTTCCCACATGAACCTATTCACGAACCTATTAAGTGCTGGACCAGAGAGCAGCACGCTTAGCTTAGCCAAGCCTCTGGCTAACAAACGTCATGGCAGATACAAATGAGAAGCCGGAGCTAGAAACCCGTCCCTTATCACTAAGGTCTCCTGTTTGGGAAGACTTTGCCTTCCCAGTGAAATACAACAAGAGGGTAAGATGTTTTATTTGTTTATTGTTTATTGTGCTCTGCTCCACCACTTAATATGTTAATTCATGATGGTGATCAGGTTTTGGAAACACATCACATTTGCTAACTGATTTGAAACAGCACCACACAAACAAGAATCACTGCTGAAACAAAGAAACGAGTGTAGTACAAACACTGCTTCCTTTATCAGTTAAACAGCCTTTGCATTTTGGAGCACATAGTAGTTTGCAGCAGTATTCTGTTTTTTATTCTGTTTTATTTATATTTTATAATAATAAAATAACTGACATAATAAATGGCAGGCAGTTTTATGAATTGTATACATTCACACACTGACACACACACACACATAAAGCATGTAGTAAAGAGACCTAGACCCCTTTCACAGGAAGAGACACCACTCCACACCACCCCACTCTGTGGGGGTGTGGGGGTGTCACCAGAGAGAGACTGTCAAACTGATATGTGTGTATGATCTCATTTCAAGACAGATGTCTCTCTCCAGCACTGAGCTTTGTGCTGTTGCATGTGTAGCAAGGTTTAGAGTTAGGAGGGAAACTCCCTTCAATTGAGGCTCTGATACACACATTCTACTGTATAGATACACACACACACAGAGCTATTTTTTGATCATTTGCGGTGCAGGGATGAGGCCTCGATGTTTATAGCACTGTATGTCTGTCTGGTAAGGCTGTGTGTGTTTGTGTGCATGTGTAAGGGTGTGGGAGCGTGTATTGAGGAATGAACAGTTTTCTTGGAAGCACAGACCTTTGGCGTTTGCGTACTTGTCTATATTTGTGGTGTGTGTGTGTATGTCTGTCCCAGGTTGTGTTAGTCTGTTTATTGCTGTGTGTTTTTAGGAAGTGTTTCTGCAGTCAAATTGGTCTTACTTTCTAAAATTGTGTACTCACATGTGGCTGATTAGAAGGACTGCCTCTGTTTCTTTGTTTGTCTGTTTTCCATCAGCCAGTATCACTTCATGCCAGGAGATACAATCAGCGGTTATCCTTGTTATCGCTGGTTTTCTTAGTGTTTTGTTTTGGTCTAACTCAGTGTTGTGGTATAGACTAATACTGTATTTGATTGGGTGGAACGTAGACATTCATGTTCCCATCTGGATAATTTGTAATGGCTTTTCATCTATATCGCCATCATCAGGTTGGAATTTCACATTCAGAAGTTCAACACTTTTTGACCAGCCTAACATGTACTTTTTGCTAATTAATGTTAGCATGCTGACATGCTAAAGTACAGTAACAAACATCGTAAACATTACCTGTACAGTATTGGCAGTGTCATTCAGCTTATTAACATGCTTATGTTTACATCTACACTCACTGGCCACTATATTTGGTACTCCTTTACAATTGTATGCAATTCAGTGCAACACTTCCACCTTATCATCTGTTTATGATGCTCAGAATGTTTCAGTTTTTGGTGAAATTGTCACAAATGCACAAATTCATTTATATGTTTATTACTGAGCTCATAGTTAAAGGTGGTGTTGTACTGGACTACATTATAGTCAGAGGTGTTTCTATATTTTTGTCCTCTCCAGCTACATACATGAGAAGGTCAGAATATTGGGAACACCTCTGAATATAATGTAGTTAAATTTGTGGCACTGCTGTCACCATGGCAGTTGTTAGGGACTATTCACTTTTTGCATCTATTGCTCATTCAAATTTGTTATTTTAAATGGGGATGCGCGACAAGTCCCGATGTTCATGTGTTGTGATGCACCAATTTTTTCATGCACGTCTACACAGCAAAGAGAGAACAAACTAAACCTGGTGCACCCAAACACGCCGTGTTTCCACAAATAAATCTACTAGCAGAGTAACTGCAAGGGATTTTCAGTGCTGGAAAGTGGTGCAGCTGTCATTTTCCACATGTTTTCAGATGCTGTAAGTCATCTGAGATCTTGTCAGAGTTAAGAACATGTTGGAGGAGGGAGAGGGTGTTTGTCAATTGTATCGCTCACCAGAGGAGAATATGAGGGACTTTTACAAAACAAAAGATGATTTGACTGGCAGAAGACTATGTGACTGAGGTTCCGAAATGTGTTTGTTGATTTCTTCAGCCATATTAAAGTACAATTGTTGTAAACGTTCTTATTCTGCATTTCCTCTCAGTTCACATGTGCACAACAGCCTTCAGGCAGCAGTTCTGAAGCGGTGTATTCAAATTAACACAGCTGTGGCTGTTCCAATTAACATAATCAGTGTCAGTAAATACCTCGATATATACCTTTATAAATAAAAAAATTGCTGTGCCACAATATTTTGCACACCTGCCAGTAATTTGAGCCTGGTTTAGTAAATATTCCCTTCAATCTTCTTTTTTTAGAAAGTGCTGATTTTTGTAATACCAAATATTAGGGCGTGCTGCAGCTCCCTGACATCCTACATCCATTTTATGGCTTGTGCATTAGGAATGTAGGTATTATTTTAGATACAGTGTTTCTGCATGGGGCCTCCAGGAGTTAGATATACCTACAGTGGTTCTTTGATTTGTTTTGCAGCTACAAAACCTCATTCCAAACACACAACATTATACCATTCTGTTTGTCTCTGCCATATGTGGATAAAGGCCCTTCTGGCCCATAAACGCAACAAAATCAGAGTCATTTTGATTTGGGGTGGGGTGGGGGGGTTCATTTCACAAATTTCATTTTGGTTTCTGCTGCTCTGGACCTGCCTCAGACAAATTTTTGGAGTCACTGAGGTTAAGATAACTGAGGTATAATTATATGTGTGGTTCTTTGTCAAATCACCAAACATTCCTGCACAGTATTTTTTATGGGTCAACCACACACACACACACACACACACACACATTTATATTCCTTGGAATACTTTGTCACTTTTGGTGCAAGCAGTTTTTGTTGTTGAATTCCAGCAAGGATGGTAAGTGGACTCATGCTTGTATTGCACTTTTCTATGCACTGAAGCATACTCAAGAGTGCTTTAACACAATTTCTCGTTCACCCATTTACTCACACAAACACTGGCACATTCACATGGCGATAATACTGGTAGCAACCTGGGGTTCAGGACACTTTGACATGTGAACTGGAGGAGCTGGGTCGTTTGAACCACCCACCCTACGGTGAGGGAACAACAAGCCCTGCACACTTCAAAGCATCCAAATCCCAGGGTACACCAAGAAAGAGACATGACTATACACATAAAGAATTAAAATGTGTGTTGTAGGTAATGCACAAACAGTGCAGTACACCTGCACACATAAGCATCTTTTTTTATATGACATCTCACTTTGGATGCCATTTTCAAAGCATGCAAATATTTTGGCGCAGTGTCGGACATGCATGGTCACACTTGTACATATCCCCTTGACATGTATCCTCTCACTAATGGATATACACATCAAAGCCTACAATGTCTGTTATGTGTGTGGCGACAGACAATAATTAACTGGGAACATCCCAGTGGGACCAGTACTGACTGACTTCATCAATCAAAGCCAGTCTGCTCCAACCACTGGAATGTCTGCAGGGAGTTTGGTAACACGGGAGTTTAGGTTGGGGTGTGTTTGTCTTTGTGTGTGACACTCATACCACAATATTTGTTTGGCAATTTCACTTGCATAATCAAGTCTTTTTTCTGTGTCTGTGTGTGTGTTTGAAATAATGTTGGACATTTATAAACACTATAACATAGCTATGTACATGTTTAACTGCATTTTCCCAGTTGTATAGTGTTGCTCTTGCTATATAGTTTTATTATGTGAACACTTTCCATCATGTTTCAACTTCCTGTTTGCAGACATTGCTGTGGGAAATCACCAGCCCATAATCACCAATTAATTTCTCAAGCTGCTGACAGAAGACATTTAGGTTCCACCTGTGTTACAGCTAGTGCAGTCAGGCTGCAGCATATTCAACAGAAGGCTGCATCAGTGAAGTGGGACTAAACAAGTAGAAAAGTGATCAGAATCCTTTAAGAAGAATTGCAGTAAACTATGGTGTCCTGCTTCCTGCGGGTTAAAGTGCTGAGCATAAGCCACAGTTCTCCAGCCAGGGACATGTGGAATGTGTGATTCTACAGCTCTCCCCCTTCCTCATCCCCTTACTTTGGTAAAAAGCTATAAATATAATGATGTAACTTTTGATCATAGTACAGATATTGAACATTTTGTTAAAATACAACAGTATTTATAGATTGAATCCACCCTTCTTCAAACAAAACACACCCAAGCACTCACATATGTGGTGGCGACAGACTAAAGGTAGTCTGTGTGTGTGGTTGAGAGAGACAAGGGGATATGAAGGGGTTAATCAGTGAAACTGTGGAGCCAGAGACTGACCCAGACATGACCTGCCTATGAGAACATAGTTTAACCCCTCACACACGCACACACGCACACACACTGAGCAGTTCATCCTGAAATGATGAAGAGATGGAGAGAGAGATAACAGAGACATGGCATGGCTCATTTTTACTGCCAGAGTTGTAATATCATGTGTAATAATATTCTCCTACTTCCTGTTACTTCACAGCCAGGACACCACCAACATGAAGACTGTTGTCCAGAATTTATGGTGGGTCCACACTAGAGGGGAGTTGAACATATTCTCCCCGACAACCAGGGAGGAACATTCCCTACTAAAGGCTGGTCATAACCAATTATCTGCCCGAATGATCCTGTAGTATGACAGAGTGTACAGACACAATCTTAATGCTACCGACTGGGTCAGAGTCTCCCTGATTTCAGTTCGTAAATATCAACCATGGTTGATGTGGAGTGCCGTAGCGATGATATATTTTTGTAGGCCAACCCAGAAATTCGCATCACCCTGGTCCCCTCGATAAAAAGCTAAAGGGATTTTTCCCTAGGTTTTTGTATTATTGCAGAAGATGAGCTCAAACAACATGATACTTAAACATTTTGTTCAGCAAGATAATCGTCACAGGTGAAAAACCACCAAGTCTCCGGTCCTGTATTTTCACCTAATCATCTAGTGTGTGCATCCTTGTGATTAAAATATTATAAATTGGTTAAATCTATCATTATATCTGTAGTCTCCCATGTCTTCATGTCTTTAATGCACCTACTGCAGTTGATAATTTGACAAAAACAACAAAATACAGTTCAACTCATCACAATTGGAAATCATTGGATATAGTGAACTGTATATATAGAATAAAATAACTGGGTTAATGTGTGAAACATTTTTTTCAAAGTAAAACGAGGCCTCAGATAAATTCAGTTATTGTTTATGCTTTAAAGATGTTTACGTAATTTAAGCAATTTTTATGTAATTTCTTTGTGATTAAAATAACAAACTGTGAGTGGAAACTGAAGGACACAGATGTAGCTTTATGTATCTTGTTTTCTTATCAGGAAAATAAAGTGCTTCATGCAGCAGCCACTACTTTTGTAGCCTTGCTGTTAAGTCTGGCCTCAAATTTACCTCCTGGCATTTGACCTATCAGATAACAACTCACTGCCAGTTTAGAAGCACATTGGCCATGAACAGGCTGAAATGGGGCTTATCATCATCGACATTAGTTTGGACTGTGTTTAAGATTGTATGTGTGTTTGTGTGGGTGGCTGTGTAAAAACATCATACTATTATTTCTCTAGTTCTGTGTTTTTGGATGTGAACAATTTGTGTAGGTGTGTGTGTGTGTGTGTTAAGATGCCTTATTTGAACAGACTAGCTACAGTCTGGAGTCAGCTCTTTCCTGCTGTGCACACACTCCCTCTGTCTTTGAGCTTTCATGGATCAGATGATCCATAGGGAAACAGGGCAATTGTTTATGAGCTGTGGATGAAAAGCATGTCATTGCAGTTGTTGTGTGTGTGTGTGTGGATGTTGCTTTGGTTACATCTTGGCATCAACATCAGACCTCATGTCCCTGAAATCTCAGAGCTGATGTAGAACCTGTGAACTGTCTGCCTCTGCTTTTTGACTCTTTCTGCTCTTTGTGTCAGAAAAGGCTGGTGAAAGAGACTGTGCAGTCCATTGACATACAGTATATACAATGGTCATGGTGTTACCACTTCCCTCCACTATGCAAAAATGAAGTCAAAATATTGTGAATACAGTGACACAGTGCATCCATTACAAGTCCTTTTCTTTTCCCTGCTATGGTCTGTGAGCCATCCGAGCAAAAGCCCACACAGTTCTCTCATTTCAGCTTGTGTTCTATAAGGTAAGTGTCAAGAATCTTGAAGAGCTCATCAGATGTGGCTCTAGTTTGGACATACTTGCAAAATAGCAAATCTTCACTCAGTGACTCTGGATTTACAAAGCAGTCATTACTGCTGTCAGTAGCCTCGTCCAATTGTAATGCAAAATGTGTATCTTTGAGCTTTTCTATGAGTTGATCTTCAAGGTCACATGAAATGTCGCATATATGTCTTGCAACTGTATCGTTTGACAGGGAGATGGCTTTCAGTTTTGTAGCACTTGTCTCATCCAGCATAATCGACACCATGTCTACAGCAGCAGGGAGAGTGAGCTGCTCAGCAATTGTGTATGGTTTTTTGCACTGGGCAATTCTGTATGCAACTTTGAATGAAGCCATTTGTGCTTTGCTGTTCACTTCACGTATGCAGAGTGTACCATGCAATTTTCCGGCTGACGGTTTTCTGCCAGCTTTCTTTTAAAGAAGTTGAGTGGTTTATTAACGTGACTGGCGTGTATTGTCTCTAAATGTCTTCTTAATTTGTTGGGTCTCATGCTGTCTGCTGCCAGCGGATTAAGACACAAGAGAGACATGGGTCCCTTCTCTGCCCCCACCATTCCCACCATGGCCCTCTGTGTGAAAGTTTCCTTATATTGTTGCGCTGTAGTTAACATGCTGACGTCAACATGCTGACGTTAAACCGTTATTGTTGCACTATAGTTCCACTTTTGTCCCCCAGGCCCCGAACTGATGCTATTTTAATTTACTTGTATTAGTGATCCATTTCTAATTTTCTCCGTTCATTGCGCCCCACCTGTCATGTCTTTATTCCCCACTAGTGGGGTGCACCCCACACTTTGAGAACCACGGTGCTAAGATAAGTGACATTATACATCCTCTAGCCCTTCACACAACCTTAACCATCACAACTAAATATCTGACCCCAGCCTTTACCCTTACCCTGATCTGATTCTAACCTGAAACCTAAAACCAAGTGCCAAGCCTCAAACTGTCCTATGGTGGTGTGAGGACCAGCTAAAATATGTAATGATGGGTATGAACTAAAAAATGTCCACACAACCATAGATAAAGGTAATCATGTGCGCCGTGATGCTGTGGTCAAGTTAACACACAGATCTATACAGATCTCAGTGATCCTCCTCCAACTCCTTCTGGTAAACTCTACCTTTGTGACACTTCTGTTTTATAGATGTTTTGTTTAGTTCGTAACTTTTTACCACTATGCCTCAGACAATCAAACGTGCCCCAAAAAGCTCTGGTGTCTGGTTGAGCCAACCGGAGCACTGTAGGTGAGATCAGGGACAGGAAAATTAAACTTTTATGTGCCAGCATTAGTGCAGTGCATTGCTTGATGACACTGAGCCAAGTTAAACTTTTGTGGCCTGTCAGCGATATGAATGAGAAGCTTGGTTTTTTAGCATCATTCTGATTCCAGTGTCCCCTCCAAGGTGGCCGGGCCATTCATACATAAAACTGAAGTACTGTGAAGTTTTTTATAAAACGGCACTGCTGTTAAACGCACAGTTCAGTCCAAATTCCCACCTTTTCTTTGTCTCTTCTTTGTCTTTCTCCTCATCTTTTTTTATCACAACATTTGCATGCAAAACACAGGTTACTTTCAGAAATTGCAGAGGAATTCAGACAGCACATTTACATTCACTACTGTAATCATTTTATTGTACAATTTGCATACATTTTATATGCGGCAGAGTTCTCCCCTTCCCCCGACTTTTTTCGAACCATGACTTAGATGTGTGTATGTCCCACCATCTGGGCTGATGATGCAGTGAAATGCGTAGCTTTTTCTTACAGCCTGACTGGGTCTATCACAGTGACTGAAGTCTGTCGTGCACATGCCCATAAGCAAAAAGCCAGTTAGAAACCTAATCTAAATCTAAATCAGGTTTCTCTACTCCACCTGCCCCAGTTACCATCCCCAACTCATTATAATGACATTTAAGAAATCAGGTTACTGCAGACGAGCAACTGTACCCCACTAAGTGCTTAAAAACTGCATTTCTTGTCTCTCTTTTCCATCTTTCATCTGCTCCCTTGACTGCACCCTCCCTTTCTCCTCTTCCAGCTTCTTTTACATATCCCCTTTTTTAATTCTCCCACTCTTTATCATCTCCTCTCTCAATCACCCAAATGTTTTGCAGTGTATAGAACATAAACCTGTCATCACGTAGCATCATTACTTTGTCATCGGGATCAGCAGTGCCCTTTTTTAAAGCAGCTTCTTTCTTTTCATCAGTCTGTTTTCACTTTGTCTTTCTTCTCTTTGTTTCCATCAGTTGATCTTTCTCTGAAACACTCTCCTTCTTTGTCTTTCCATCACTTATTTTTATCTTCACATCAATCTTTCCTGAAGGCTGTTGCTCTCTTGTTATCACGCACACACCATATTGTGAATATTGCTGTCTCCTCCTGTTCCTCACACACCCCAAACAAACACACACACACACACACACACACACTGCCAAACTGCCTTTCACATGTTAAACTTGGCTCCGTACTGAGAGCTGGAGCAGACCTGCTGAGTGCATATGTGTGTGTTTGTAATGTAACATCTTTCAGCTACAAACCGGTTGTTTTACATTGATTTAACCTGATAATCACCACGATTTAGCAGTTTTTATTTGGTGTTAAGAAACTGGATGTGATTAACCTCTAAACATCTTGTTTGCTTGTGGTACTTCCCCTCAGGGAATCATCTGTTTGACAGTGTCTCATATGTGGCTGATATGCTTGTTCTCACTGTTTGCACTGAGTGAAATGAACAGACTCAAGGCTCCACGTTTTACTGTATACAGCTGTGAACCATCAATTTACTGTGTTTCACTGTGTTTCAGTATTTCCCAAACTTTTACACTGATCTATTTTGTATCCTCATTCTTATTTGTTAATTGTTTTAAATTATTATTACTATTATTGCTTTCATTCACATTCATCAGTCTAATTCTGATTAAACAACATCTGTCTTTACCCTTTCGCCTTTTACTCTATTTTCTTTTTCCCCTTTTCTTCTTCTTTCTCTCATCTGTTCTCCACTCCGCTTTATTCATCTCACATTTCTTCCGCTGTTTCCTTTCTTTCTCCTCTATACACATTTTCACTTATTACCTCCTCATTCTGTTTCCTTCTCTTTCCTTACCTACCACTTTCTGTTCTTCTTCTTCTTGTCTCTCTCTGCTTACCTCTGTTTTCCTCCTCTCCTCTCTCACAGCGGATTGACATTCGAGTGCTGTGGTGAGTGGCCGTTAGACCATAAAACTCCCCAGTAATTTGTGTATCTGTTTGTGGGTGTGTGTGGATGTGTCCATGGCAACTACTTGAGTAGCCGGTCCTAATGAGAATAAGGCTCTTGCCTCCATGCCTCAGTTTTTAATTAACAACACAGCAGGTAGTTTTCTTCCATCTACTTTATGTCTCCTTCTTTCCCTCCCCTTTTCCCACAAATCAGCGACAGTTCATCCCTCTGTGTGTATGTGTGTTTATGGAAAGATGGAGAGCCCCACTGATATTCCCACCCTGATAGCCAGGTGTCCTGCTGACACAGATCAGATTTAAATGGCAAAATCTTCAAAGAATCTTCAGACATCCTCTAAAATAGCACACAGGTGATAGCAGAGTCTTTGCAAGAAGATGAGCTCATCTGACCTTTGTTGTTCCTCTCTCATTTTCTATCCATCTATCTCCTGCCTTTCCCAACACAGATGCCATAAATAACCACACACACACACACACACACAAGTGTCCACAGACAGATGAAACAGCCAAGACAGTGTGAGAGAGAAAGCATGAAAGGCAGACGGAGAACAGAGAGCTGATAAGAGAGGGCGAGTCGGTGATGTCACCCCATATTAAACAACTAGGGAACAGATGAGATATGGAAAATGTCTGAGGTCATTTTCTCATGCAGCATCAGCTGTGTCTCCTGGTGCAACTGAATAAGCACGGCAGCCTGCAGCTCCTCCTTTTTCAGCAGTGTTTATATACAGATGGATACTTTATTGATCCCAAGGGAAATTCAGGTATCCAGTAGCAATAGTTACCAAAACCACAGCAGACCAAAATAAAGAAACGTGTAAGCCTAAAATACAAAAAATAAGTGCAGAGGCAAAGCAGGTAAAGACCTATGTCGATTGCAGAATGATTTGTCCCAGTAGCTGCATTCCCACTGCCATCAAAATCCGAGATGTGGCGAGTTTACATGGGTTTTTTGGGCAGTGGGAACGGGGCTTTAGCTAATTCAGTACATTAACTACGTTAGCAATTTCTTTACTTGTAAAACAGGCTACATTCTGCTATCTCTGTTGCAGCCATTCACAAGAATTACTTTCCAACAGAGTTGTAGCCTACTTCATGTGTTCTTTGTGGAGGCTAACTTTATCACTGACTGTAACTGCCGTCACTCTCTGTTGGTTTTATATTAATTTTGATATGTTTTACATTCCTTTGGCTTAGGCGCTCCACAAAATCACTTAGACGCTACTAAGCTACTCTATGTA